>NC_057807.1:708796932-708799302 GCF_018294505.1 Triticum aestivum
GGGGCAGGGCCCTTACAGCCCCCTGTCTTCACCATTGTGCACGCGTCTGAGAGATGAAGCGGAAGGCATGGATGATGAGAGGGGGACGTTGGATATATAATTAATGTGGGTGTATTAGCTATATATGTTAATCCTATATAGAGAGGTATAGATTGATCGATGTGGACATGGGAAAGAGGATGAGACCTCACTGGATATATCGATTGATCGGTTTGTGTGGAAAACTATGAAAGACCTAGCTATATACACACATACATAGAGGAACATCGATCGTTGTGCATGCACGCGTGAGAGATAAAGAATGCCCGATATGATGGAGAGAGGGATGTGTGTGGGTGTGTGCCTTCATGGGAGACCGACCTAAAGAAAAAGATTGCATGCGTGCGATGGATAATGCCGACTGGTAGTGTGTGTGCATGCATGCATGAGAGAAAGTTAGTGGTACAATTATAAAGAGAAGACTACTGTGTGGGTGTAAAAGACTAGGTGAGGTCATAATCAATGTAAAGTTGAATTCAAATATTTTGAATAAGAGATCCTGATGTTTGAAACCCATGCATGCATGAATATAACGGAGATATGTGCGGTGTGGTTTGGAAACGAGCATGTTGTAATGTATACACATTGAACAAGGTCAGACTGATTTGAATTGGAGATACTGATGGCATACATCATTTGGCCACGTCGCATCCGTGCATGGACACACTATTCTAATTGGAGATGATGGGCGGCTTTCATATCACATATCTATATCTATACCCCTATATATATATATGGAATATTTTATATTTTTTATATTGTGTGCGGGTAACTTTAACTTTGAAAGATGGTCATTGGATGAGGCGAATCCGATGGTCCAAAGATGGCAAATTTGAGCACTACTGGCCGTTGGATATCATCTAGATTCCACCAGATTTCGCCACATGTATAATCTAAAGACTCCATGGTTGAACTTAAGCATAATGCACAAACATCAAAACACAAGCACTTCTTGTTTGTTCTAGAATCTTCCGTATCAGAATTGCCCAAATGTTTTTCTACATGATTTGCCATTATTTGTTTTTACTTTATGTCTTACAACGCACAATTCCATGAATCTTAAAATAGATTAGCTTTCTTATAAAAACTAGATGATTTTGAATGAAATGAACTATAAGAATTAAATGAACATCTACATCATGCATATATGACTCAAAGCTTGCATGCTATAATGTGGTATTTATTCATAATTTGGTTGCCAAATCTCATGCGTGCAATGGACGTGTACCTTACTCTAGTCTAAATGGTGTTTGTGTGTGTGTTGTGCGTGTTGAGGTGCAAATTGTCTTTTTTTGGTACACGTCAAGCTTGTTCTTCCAAAATTTCAAGCCGCGCCTTGTTATCCCGAAAATTCAAGCTACCGTCTCTGTCTATCGTGCTGTGAAACTCCCGCCTCTTCAACCCGCGCCTTGTTAGCCCGAAATATTTAAGATATATCTTTGTCTCGTTGTGCTCCGACAACTCCCTCCATCTCAACCCGCGCCTTGCTATTCCGAAATTACAACGCGCGCGAAAACTCCCACCTCCTCTGAAATCCCGGCACGTGAAATGCCCGTGGTACCCCTGAACCGAAAGAACTGCCTCAAATTTGTGGGGATACTTTTAGAACTTACCCCACATTTCGGAGAAGCGCGTCTCTAAGCCATGCTTCCCCACTACCATCCCATCCGATCACCCATTCGTACACTGAGGCCGCGAAAACCCGCGACGAAACCCAACACCCTGCTGCGTCCGCCACCCAGCCGGAGCCTCTTCCCCGACGACATCGTCCACAGCAACACCTCGATGTCCCTCATCCACCGTACCAGATGAGGATCCGTCGTTGATCTCGTGGTCCCGCCGGTTCAGCTACCCCGTCCTCCACCTCCAAGGAGCTGCCCCGAGGTTCCCCTCATCTTTCACGCCACCTCCATTCCCACACCATCGTCTTCAATTGCACAACCGGAAGAGCATCATCATCACCGTCTCCTCGGATGAAGTTGCGACCTAATCGGCACCACCAAAAAGGTTGTACACTAATCGCCACATTTTCTTCTTGATTCGATCTCATGGTGCTGCCGGCGCTCGGTCCTGAGCCGACACGGCGCGACTCCATCCACGGCGGCATCGCCGGCCACTTCCTCCACGGCCTCACTCCCTCGGCGGCAACGTCCACATCAGTAGGAGCTGCTGCTGCTTTAGCTCTCGCTCGCGCTGCTGCTGCTCTGCTCTTGCTCTCGGTCCCCTGCCTGGTCTGCTCTTGCTATTTCTCTTGCTCGCGCTGCTGCTCTCGCTCTTGCGCTTGCTTGCGATGCTTCTCCAATTTAGCTACAATTCAGTAGACTGAATCGA
>NC_057807.1:708799657-708977233 GCF_018294505.1 Triticum aestivum
CGGGGCGGTGGCGGACCAGCGGTGGGGTCTGTTTTCGGGGCGGGCGGGGCGGCGCACCGCCGGCCGCGGGCGATGGGGGGCTGCTATTTGGCCGATGGTGGCTGGCAGCTCAGGGGGGTGGAGGTTGAAGATGAACCGCAGGCCCTTGATTTCGTATCCAACGGCTGCAAAATTGACTGACCAGAGATGAAAAAGTCAGTCAATCGACGTGTAGCTTCACCTTGCTAGTGCGTTTAGTTTCGACAGCAAAATTCAGTTTTGACAACAAAATTCAGTTTCGACAGTTAAGTTCAGTTTTGACAGTTAAGTTCAGTTTTGACAGTTAAATTCAGTTTCGACAGTTAAGTTCAGAGATGAGTGGCTGATGTGTTTTACATCTAGCACTTTGTGGTTATGTATATTACGTCATGTATTGGAGATGCTATTAGAATTCCACTCAGGTTAACGTTGTTCGTTGTCTCTCTTGTCCTGCTTCAGCCTCGGCGTCGTACAACTGACCGAAGCTGCTCCAACGATGAAACCCTCCATCTCAGCGGAGCAGTACCTCGGGCTCTATCTCCAGATGCCTAAGATCTTCTTCCCCTCCTCCGACAGCTAAGTCTGTTGGAGCATTCTCATCGGCCAACCCAATCATGCTGAGACCGACATGGCTTCGCCAAAGAGGTTGTACACTTGTTGCATCTCTTTTTTACTCTACATGTTATATATATTGTCCACTAAGCACTCGTAGTAACAGGAAATACGATCATTTTATCCTACTATATGACAAGCAGTGAGGTACCATGCAACTTAGCTATCCGTGATGGACTTCTTGAACGCCATCATTATTTATCTCTGCGCGTTTGAGCTGTGCATTTGTCGATGGGCCTGGGAGTTGAGCTAGTATGGCAGTGGCCTGGGTCCAAAGTAATAGAAGTAGCACAAAAACATTTTTTTAGTGTAGTATTTTCCTTACTCAAGCCTGCCTACTAGAATCGCCAGTGCTTGAAAGGAAAAGTGAATGAAAAACATAGGAATTGGAAAGTTTCCTATGGTACTACTTTTCATGAATTTGGTGCAAAGAAATGGAGCAAAGAAAAACTGTAGGATTTGTTCCTTTAGTGTTTCCTTGAAAGAAAAACCGTAGGAATTCTAATTTCCACTTCTCCTCCTTTTCATATTCCTATTCATCAATCACAAGACTAAGAGATAGTAGCATAATAGCATTATAACCGTACATTTTCTTATGGTTTGACCTAATCTCACCATGCTTTTTTGCATCCTGTGATCTTCCAATTGTTGTGAATCAAACACCCATATTGGCAGAAATCCTGTTTTTTTAATTCTCTGTTTTGCACATGCATTCCTATCCTATTCCTGTCTATTTCCTATCCCTGCATTGTTAGAATCCTCAAATTCAAACAAGCCCTTAGTCAATTACTTCTGTTACAGATATGTGTCAAAGAAAACCTTGTGTGGTTTGTCCTGCTCCTGCGGCGCTGTGTTTCACCCCAGCTCAGCTGCTCCAACGACGGAAGGGTTCACCACAGTAGGGATCTTCTCTCCAGACTGTCTTTTGCCGCCTCAGATCTTCTTCCCCGCCGCCGGCAGCCACGACAACTGCATTAGCATCATCAAATGAGCAGATGACCTTGAGGACTACACGGGTCCGCAAGAGAGGTCGCACTCTTCCGTGTCTACTTACGTTATGCGTCGCTTAATATAATGACATGCTACATTATCGTCGTGTTCACCTATTAGACTCCGAGTCAGGTCCAAACTAATGCTGAAACTTGAGTTTTTAAATGGTTGTGGGGTACATATTTGGGCAGCAATCAGTACTATCTGTCTACTATCTAGTTAATCTCCGGTGTCTACTATGAGTTTCATGTTGGGTGCAAACAAACATTAAAGGAGCCATTATCTGTATTTTTTAACTAAAGCTATTATCTGCCTGCTATCATTGGTTTTGGGTCTATCCATAGTTTGCTACCATCACTCTGGATTTGTGCATGCACTCCTTACATAATCTCACTATGTTTTATTCCTATGCATGTCAGTTATTGTACACAATGGAACTAATCATGTAGAGCAAAAGAGACGAGCCTTGCGTGGCAACAAAATTTCATGCAGACGTCGTTCCATGGTGGGCGCAAAGGCAGCCCCCCTCCACCCATTTCGGATCGTAATCAAGAGGAAGATAACTGTTCTGAGGGGGATTCAGAAGGAGAAGACCACTCCTATTTACGCCATGAGGTCTTCGCTCGAACTTGGCATGCTGATGTTGGTAATATCATGCATATGGTCCTTGCATTGCTTACTGTATACATTAAAGATGTCATCTACTTAGTTTAGACATGCTTTGTGTCAATGCCATCTGTTTAGTTTCTTTATCGTATATGTGAATCATGCAATGCCATCTTGTCTAGCCAGGCATCATATATGTGAATTTTGCAATGCCACCCTGGTTAGCCAGTCATCTTATATGTGAATTATATCATGCCATCATTTTTTTATTACGTGTTAAATTTGTCAACTATTTTAGTACATTCAATTACTCTTCCTGTGCATCAGTCATTCGGCACGCTCATGGAAAAATCTGGAGTGGAAACAAGGTCTTGAGAGCAGACAATGCTATGTGACGAAGCGCATGTCTTGCTGGTTACCGATAGCTCCTCAGAGGAGGATTCAGAGACAGATGACCAGTCATACCCCCCCCCCCCGAGGTGCATGCCCTAACTTGCCAGGGTTATGTTGCTCATATCGTGCGTATGGTATCTTGCATTGCTATGTCATTTGCTTAGTTTAGACATGCTTTGTGTGAATGCCACCTGTTTAGTGTCTAATTACCATATATGTGAATTATGCAATGCCATCTTGTTGCAAGACATTATATATGTGAATTATGCCATGTTATCTCGTTGCAAGCCATTATGTATGTGAATTATGCAATGCCATGTTGTTTAGGCAAGCGTCATATATGTGAATTATATCATGCCGTCCTTTTTTTGTATTTCTCATTGCTTTTGTCGACAATTTTTGTATATTCAACTGCTCTTCCTGTGCATCAGCCATTTGAATTGGTGATGGAGAAATCTGGAGTGAAAACAAGGTCTTCAGAGCAGACAAAGCTACCTCCTGAAGCAGATATCTTGCTGGTTACAGATAGCTCTTCAAAGGAGGATTCAGAGGCAGATGACCAGTCCTATTATCCCCCTGAGGTGTATGCTCAAACTTGGCAGGGTTATATTACTCATATACTGCATATGTTGTATTGCAATGCATAGTTTTTACATCATATACACAATATTGAATGCCATCTCCTTAGTTGACACATCATATATGTGATTGCCCTCTGCTCACTTTCTTAGTATATAAATCATATATTTGGATCATGTCATGCCATGATGTTTACATAGATAGCATGTATCGGAATTATGGCATGCCAACCCATTTTCTAAAGACATAATATAGTTATATCATCTCATCCTGTTTACATAGTCATCATATTTTAAATTATTTCATTCTATCCGTGAATTATATCATGCCATCATGTTTCCAGCGATGGCATGTTTGTGATTTATGGCATGCCAACCACTTTAATAGACACATCGTATAGTTATATCATGTCATCATATTTACATAGTCATGATATTTTGAAGTAGGTCATTCTATCCTGTTTAGTTAGCCATCATACATGTGAAATTGTGTCATGCTATCCTGTTTAATTAGCCATCATATATGTGAAATTATTTCCTACTATTCTGTTTGCTTAGACAACATAAATGTGAATTATTTCGTGCCCTCTTTTCTTCCCTACTATCCATTGCACCTGTCTATCTTACAATGTCTGTACATTCAATTACGTTTCTTGTTTATCAGCCATTTCAATTGGAGGGAGTGATGGCAGTATCCGTGGGAATAAAAACACGGTCTTCAGAAAAGATCATGCTACCTGTCAATGCAGATAGAACCACAGTTGTTGTCGTGGAAATATCACGTCAGATGTCCTCATGAAAGGACTTAGTCGTGGAGCCATCACAACGGGTTAGCTTAAAGGGGTTAAACCGGACAAAGGACACGAGGATTTTTATACTAGTACGGCCCCTTCGATGAAGGTGAAAGCCTACGTCTAGTTTTGATGGGATTATTGGGGTCTCGATAACCAGGGAGCCAAATAAGCTATGCCTGGCTCTCGAGTTGTTGTTTCTTGTCCCTGAACCGCTGTCGGGTCGTCCCCTTATATACACGGGTTGACGCCCAGCCGGTTTACAGAGTACCGAGGCCGGCTCATACAAGTGTCCAGCTCGGTCTCTCCTTTCCTATCTTACAATACAAGTTACATAACTATGGCGGTTTACCACTATGGGCCCTAATCTGCCTTTGGGCTCCGGGCCTCTAAGCTTCATTAGTAACGCACCATCTTCTGGGTCTTCATGGGCTTCAATATAGTTGAGTGTGAACCAGCCCCTCATGGGCGGTTTAAACTCAGGCATTTATATCCCCAACATTAGGCACGAGATTGATTTGAACCTGTTCATGTCAATCTTCAGTACTTAGAAATACCCTGCGAACATCTTCTTACACTTTTCGTAAACTGCCATGATGTCTTCTCCTCTAAACTTTGTTAAACCGCCATGACATCATCCTCTGGACACAACAATGGTTCATCATGACATCATCTCCATATAAAAAGATTAAAAATATTCCCTTCATTAATGGTATCCCAAAGATCGAGGCGACAGGCGCGCCCTCTCTGCCGCTTCAGGCTCCTCGATTCTTGCACCAGCCACTTATCCCTTTCTCCTTATAAATAAAGCTGGCAGGTCTTTCCATTCTCGCCCCTTGCCTCTTCTTCTTCCTCTCGCGAACCCCTACCGCTCGAGCTCCGCCGCCGCCACAGAGCGCACCATCGTCTTCGTCCCCGGCCGCTGCATCACCCTGAATCGAACCAGAGCTCGCGACATCCCTCCGCAGTAGATCTGTACTGGTAAGTTTTCCCTTTTCCACATCTTTAGATCTATGCTAGGGTTAGCGAGTTCATCTGTACAGTTCCTCGTTCATCTCAGTTCTTCGCATTTGCTTTTGTCGTGATTTCTTTGATCCAACAGTAGCGTAGATCTCGTGCGGTAGTTGCTCCACATCCATTTTCAGCACTAATAGATCTTCCTTCTTTGTAAAAAATCCTCAGTAGAATGCACGAACATCTCTGTTCTGCTTAACACCATTATTGGTCGTAGAAATTTTTCTTTATTGAAGCATGGTAGATCCAAAATAATTTCATCATTGTGTAAGACTTGTTTCTGCAACACTTGGCAAATTTTCAGCTTTGCTTCTTCCCTCATAGGCGATTTAACTTGTCGAAAATCCTAATCCGCCTGGTACCATTAGCCCTCACTTAAACCGCCATCTAGCTTGAGTAACAATAGTCGGTTTAACATGCGTAATTTCCCGGTTTAACTCTGGTTGGTATACATCAACTATGAATCGTAAACCGTCCTTTGTGCTTTATTTTCAGTTTTCTTTCCAATATGACAAAGCAATTCACCGCATGCAACTGGGTTCCTTCCCGGATCACTGAAACGCGGCTTAACGGATATGTCTTGACCGGCGCTTTGGCCAAGAAAGATGTTCTCCATTGGCGAGTTCCTGGCCCTGAATGTCCTCCAATACCTCAAGCCGGGGAAATGATTGTGTTCATGCAGCATCTGGACCGGGGTTTTAGCCCGCCCGGTTGAAAGTTTTTCCGGGATGTGCTCGCTAGCTTTCAACTCCATCCTCATGATATTGGACCAAACTCTGTGTCGAACATATGCAACTTTCAAGTATTCTGCAAAGTTTATCTTCAAGAGGAGCCAACTGTGGAGCTTTTCAGAGACTTTTTCTACTTAAACCGCTGGAACGAATTCTCTGACGGTCCCAACACTGAACTTGGCGGCGTATCAATTCAGAAAAGGAAATAAGTTGACTTCCCGCATGCAAAACACCACAGCCATCCAAAGGACTGGAATAATACCTGGTTTTACTGTCTGAACACTGCACTTGCTGATGAAAACCCTCTGCCGGGTTACCGTGCTCAGCGGCTTAGCAATAATCGTCCACTGCCTCCATGGCTCACCGCTAAAGAGCGGCAAGCTTATGCACGGCAAATCATTTAGCTCCGGACCCTCCTAGCCACTACTAGGGAAAAGGCTAGCAGCAACGCGGGTTTTAGGTGTATCAGTAGCGCGGGGAGTGGCGCTACTAATAAGGCGCTACAGCTAACACATAGCAGTAGCGCGTGGTCACCGGCGCTACTGCTACACAAGTGTAGCAGCATCGCGGTTAGTGGAAGCTCGCTACTGCTAGTAGCTCTAGCGCGCTTTGCCATGACGCGCTACTGCTATCGCGGCGCTGCTGCTAACTTTTACACACTCGCTACTGCTAATTTAAGTAGTTTTTTTGGCATATTTGTTTTGTATTTGAACAGGCTATATAGAAGAATCTTTAGCACATAGAAATGTCATCATGATACACATACAAATGCCTGCGAGACCACAAATGTAATCATAGCATATACATACAAATAGTCTCATCATAATCATCATCCAACACAAAGTGGTATCTTGTCATCATCTCAAAAATAGCGATACATGCAAGTCTCGAATACTTGCAACTACAACAACGTCATCCATCTAAACAAAGGTATACGCAAGAAGAGCTATCACTATGAGTGAGAGCGGAACTATGCAGTACATGAGGTGGCGGTTACGAGTCCTCTCTCGCGCTAGCGTGAACCTCAAGTAACTAGCTTCTCCTTCTTGTTTGCTTTTGAAGCCTTTATGGCTGGCGCCAGTGAACCCATTCACTTGCCCCTGACACTCATGCCACTCATTGTACACCCCTGGAATCTTCCCTTTGTACACGACATAGCAATTCCATCTCGCCATCAAGAAACTAGGTACCTGTTAGAGATGCATGTTCATGAAGAGGATGTACAATCATATATATGCAACAAAATATACTAGAGCAACACCGAAAAAGAAAGGGTTAGCAACTAGATGCAACATACAGTATGCAAATTAATTAACTAGAGGTACGCAGGTCATCTTACACAAACTAATGAAGTAGCGTTACGCAAGTTCGGCAGGGACCGTGGACATCACAAAGTTTCATCGCTACAAAAATTATACAAGTTCAACCGACACATATCATCATCATCGGCATCATCAATCACTAGAAGTTCCATCCTTCCATATCATCGAGGATGAACCCTAGCTTCTTGAACGGCGTGAGGTCTAGGCGTTGCATGCCTATGCGAGTTCGGACGTCAGCTCGCGATATAGGGCCGTGGTGGAACATCCCCTTCTCATCGACGACTTCTTTCATGATGATCCTCGCAATGTCGCTTTGGATGCGAAAGAAGTCATCTCTAAGTTTATAATCCGCTTCTCCATGAGATTCTAGCCACTTGTGGATATGATCATCATTTCTGCTTCTCATGCGAAGCTTTTGGTGATCCGTGTTGAACTGAATCATGAGATGGACGATGTAGAATCCATCCTTCTTGATTTGTTTCAGGACATGGATGCAGGAGAAGTTAGTTTTATGCGCGAAACCCATCTTCTTGTTCCTTTGGTTCCTGATCTGCACGTGGCCACCTCTAAAGCTGAAGCCTTGGAGAGCATCATCTAGAATATTCATTATGTGGGTGTAGTCTTTTATCTCGTAGTCTCTGGAAGGGTCAAAATACACGGCGTGGGAGACTTGCGGGTAAAGAATGATAAGGACGGCGCGCCCGTTGCTGCAGGGAAAACACACCTCAAATTATTCCCCATATGAGAGAGAAGGAATGATTGAAATGTACGAAAGGGTTGTCCGGAACTGACTTACTTTGGATGATAAGGCACGAGGACAATTTCCCGGTCCTTATTCTGTACCATGAAGTTTTGGAGGTACTCCCTAGCAGTTTCACGCTCAAAGTCGCCGAGACTCAAGAAAGACTCGTGCATGTAGTATGGATCCACCACACAGATTTGGGAGACTTCTTCACTCTTCATGACGGAGCTCATATGTAGCGCAAAAAGGCGGACGATTGTAAAATCAAGCCGCCTTGTTAGAAACATCTCAAATATATGGTCAAACTGCAGGAAGAACACCTCCGCGGGCCGTGTCTCGATGTAGCACTTCCCCTCAGGCACATGAGCCACGTTTGTCGGATATCCTGGATCCTTTGAGGCTAGTAGGCTTTTCTCAGTCGACAACACATGGTCGTGCGGTCTCCTAAGATCCCCTGATAGTGCCTCCAGCGGTTTCGGCGGTAGCATCGGCTCGCCCGTGAGATGGAACATGACCGTACCTTTCACGGGTACACGCTCTTCAGAATGCATCGTCTGGCTGCTATGTGCTCTGGCTTGTTTGGAGGCAGTTATCTTCCCCGATCTCTTCCTCTCCTTTTTCTTGGGCACACCTTCCAGACCCTTCCTTAACCCCTGCCCCAGTGTTCCCGGGCTAAGTACTGTACGACCCTCGCGCCCGGCTAGTTGAGCCTGTGTTAAGGCGGCATCTTCAGGCGTGTCCTGTGAGGATTTCATGAAGAGAGACTTTTTGCAATCCCTGCTACGACCCTGCCCGGGCATATCATCCATATCCGCATTAGCAAGCTGATAGCCCGATCGTTATATGGTTGACTCATCATATCTATGTCACAGTCATACGCGTTTGTATTGAGGTAATCCATAGGGTCGACCTCCTTCTCATCATCCATTCTCTAATCTACAGGAGAAATTACATCAGCCAGTACTATTGCACCCCCTTCATCATGTCGTCCGCCGCTCTCACCCGGCACTATAGGAGCTGGTAATTGCGTAGGCGGGGTGGTGGTCTCCGCACATGCTTGTTGATGTGTGGTTATTGGTGTGCTCTCGGCCGGCTCCAGACGAATTAGATTCTTCGGCCATAGCAGCACCCAACCCTTGCAGCTTCCAATCTGCGGCGGGGTCTCGTCGTCCGCTCCCACATGCTGTACCGGAGGAGGCAATCCTCATGCCCCGATTTCACACTGGTCAAGCTAACCCTGAAGTGCCCAGCGGGGATCGGCTGGTTGTGGAACGTGGGTTGCGAGGGGTCCATTATCATCCCCTTTCCCACGTCCACCTTCTGGCCTTTGATCAAGTAGAGTATGGTGCACGGGGTTTCTTTCGCCTGCAAACACATATGTCTGTGGCATTAAACAACTGAAAGGCAACAAAAATGGAATATTATATACACATACATACATATATATATATATACGTTGGTGCGACATGTAATTACCGTGACGGCGTCAAGCTCAGCCAAAGACGAAGGCCCACCTAGCACGCCTGAGACCGAGGACGGGCTGCTATGAGCGGGAGCGGCTGCGAGAGGAGGCCCGGTTGTGTGAGCAAGTGATGGTGCGATGGTGTTATTGTTCATGGAGTTGCTCCCGACGAAACTGGGCAACGGGAAATCATGTACCGTCTTGTCTGGATTTTCCTTCGTCCAGTTGATGATAACTGGAACCAAGTTAGTAGCAAAATCATTTCTGCAGGCAGTTACAGCTGCATTGACTGCCTGCTGTAGCAACTCATATTTGTCCTCGGCTGCTTTTTTCGCGTCCTCAGCTTCTTTTTTCTCGACCGCAAGCTTCACCTTCGCATTGATGTCTGCCTGACTAAACTTCTTTTTCTGCTTCTTGGCCTCCGGGCCCTCATCATAAAACACCTTCCACGTGGCGCCGTCTCCACCGCCGTGCACACAACCATATTGTGGCCGCTGGCCCAAAGGGAGTCCCTTAAGTTCGTTCAAGGCCCAGTTGAGAGGGGTGTCCCACTTGGACCTCATTGGAGAAGTAGGGATTTCGGCTGCAAGGTGGTGTTGCTTCTCCAGTAGTCTAATCAATTTCCTCGTGATCTTGTCCGTGTAAAAAACCTTTTTGTCCTTGTCCCACTTGTAGCGGGCCCTGATGAAGTCACGCTCCAAGGGGTTGGTGAACTTCGCGAAGGGGTCTGGGAGACCCGCGGCTTCATGTTCTGCGTCCTCCTTATCCCATATGGGCCTTTTACCGAGGTAGCCACGGCTTCCGAAGCGATGCTTCCCCGTGTTCCTTTGCTGAAGGCTCTTGAATTTCGCAGCCTTAGCCTTGGCTGCCTCGGTAGCGCAAGTGTCCTTGAACTTTTCGAACTCCTCTTCCGTAAGTGTCGGATTTTCCTCCAGAATCTTGGACAGGGGTTCATCAGCCTCAATAGCTCGTTTCACCCTCCCTTTCCAGGAGGCCAAATCATTGCTGAACATGCCCATGGCGTGATTGTTAATCTTTTTCATCTTCGGATCATCCCACGGTTGTTCTATGTTATCATCCCGGTCGGGGAACTTGAATCTCTTGTGCAACTTCGTTAGGAGCAACTGCGTCAAATGTTCTTTACTCCTTAAGTCATCGTCGTTGATGCTCGCGCATTCCCGTAGGATGCATCCTACTTGGTTCCCATAGCACTTGCGAGGTTCTTCCGGCTCTAACGGCTCAAACTTGCCAAGTGCCATCTTTGTGATCACAAGTCGTCCAATCCCTAGTTTGTTAGGTTTTCGTATCCTCTGCTTCTTATGCTTCCTCTTTTCGGTAGCGGCATCGGGGCCGGTACCTTCCCCGCCGGTATCTTCCCCGCGGTACCTTCCCCACCGGTCTCGGCCGCCATCGGTGCCGGCGCCGTCGGTGTCGATGTCGGCGTCAGTACCATCATCGAGGCCGACCTGCAAACCTTGCTTAGCAGTCAAATAGTCGAGGTACTCTTGTTCACCCTCATAATCCATCTCGTCTGCATCTTGGTCAGAAGGCCCAGTTTCTTCGTTGTTCGACATGTTTCCTATGATTAAGTGTCCTCATTTATTTCTAAAAGTATGAATAAATGAGAAATGACATAAAAAAGAAATCTATGTGCCAGCACTCGATATGCCAACTATGTAGCACAAATCATGCCTTTATTCACGGGAAATTTCGGCATGACCTTTGCTAAAAAATGGACATATCGAGCGCCTGAAATTCACCGGAACGGAAATGAATCAACATTCCAGCGTAACATAGGCCACTCGGATCATTTTCCAAACATGACATATCCACATATCACATGTCCAGTTCAAATTTGCATATAAATTCAGCTAATTTTGAAACCTAGCTAAATTCATAACTAAATAGATAACCTAATTAACATACTGCCCTAACTAAAACCTAAGTAAATTAATCGAAGAAGGCAGAGAAAGAGAGAGTGGGAGGAGAGGTTTACAGAGGGTTCGGGGGCGAGGAGGCAGGCCCGGCGATGGCCGAGGTTGGGAGGGGAGGAAGCAGAGGAGGGAGGCGAGGGCCGACGGGTCGGGGGCGAGCGCGCCGGGTCGGGGCGAGCGCGCCGGGGTCGGGGTTGAGCGCCGGCACCGGGGTCGGGGCGAGGGCCGGGTCGGGGGCAAGCGCTGGGGTTGGGGTAGGGGCGAGCGCCGGCGCTGGGGTCGGGGACGAGCGACGGGGGAAGAGAGAGTGGGGATTTGGGGGGAAAAGGCGGGATGAAGCAGGGATAGTCAGAATTTTGGGTTAAGTGGACATAGCAGCAGCGCATTTGGACAAAATGCGCTGCTACTACCTTCAGTAGTTGTAGCGGTTTATACGAAATGCGCTTCTACTACTTCAGTAGCTGATAGCGTTTAGGCAAAACGCGCTGCTACTACCTCCTACTGCAGTTTTCCTTTTTCTTTTCCTTTATTTTCTCCCACTTTTATTTCCCGAGAGCAGTGAACGAAGGGAGGGCGATATATATTGCATCATTTGACGGTTAAATATGTATGCAAAATAGGAACATATATATTACATCATTGGACCCATGCATAATAATGGCTAAGTGTGTATACAAAATAGGAACATATATATATATATTACATCATTTGACCGATAACATAAGTTCCTCAGTGCTGACGTTTTCGTTTTTGAGTCAGCTTCTTTCCCTTCTTGTTCGTCGAAGAATAATTGAGCCCCTCATTGTGACTTTGCCTTTTCCATGGAGTACGATTTTTCTTAGGTAATGTAGTATTGATTCTTCTTTTGACGTATACTTCATCATCATCGTCATCTTCCCTCATTGGGTTGCCGTACTGATCATAGTCTTCCTCGTTGGCGACTCCATCCATTCCAATGATGTTCCTTTTGCCTCTCCTCAAGACAACACGACTGGGATTGCATGGGTCGGTTATGAAGAAGCATTGTGTCACGTGCTTAGCGTGTACCCATGGCTCGTTTTTTGCGATAGCGTTCACGGTAGCGCTCTTGGCGTCGGGTATACTCATGGTAGTGAAAATCCGGTTTTCTCTTTCGACATTCTTTGCCCATCTGACACGGAACATCGTCGTGTTGTGCAGTCCAGAGTAGTCAAGCTCCCAGATCTCCTCGACCCTTCCATAAAATCGTTCAGTTGCGCCGTTGTCGCTGCCGGTCATGCATTCCATCGTCACCCCTGAGTTCTGATCATCACTGTCCATATCTTTGGCCTCCGTGTAGAACGTGTATCCGTTGATATCATATGCCTGATAGGTTACGAGGTTGGGCGAGGGGCCATGTGCTAAGGCGTATATGAGCAATCCGTCCTTAGAGCCCTCCTCCGGGGGATTAGCAATAATATGCTCTTTGAACCAATGCAGGAAAGTGGAGTTGTGCTCTCTAGTAACTTCGGCGTTCGTCCTGCATACCCCCCGGTCACGATACTTCTTTGCGATAATTTCTTTGTGCAGTGCCACGAAAGGATCTACCTCGTCTAGGTGTTGTAGCACTACCAAGTTTGCTCTGTCAAAGTCGCTGCGTCGATCTGAGTATGCCACGTGCAGTTCCCTGCGACCGTTGCAGTGACCATCTCCTTTGATCCTCCCATCGTGCTTGTTAACGGGCAAACCAACACTAACACCAGGCGGCTGGTCTGCGCCATATAGAAAATTCTCACAGAAAGAGATGCACTCTTTTGTCAAATAGCCGTGGACGATGCTTCCATCCGGACGGGACATGTTACGAACGAATCCTTTGATGATCCCATTCATCCTCTCAAACGGCATCATGTTGTGCAGGAATGACGGCCCCAGGTCTATTATGTCATCCACAATATGAAACACAGATGCACCATCACGTCAAAGAACACGGGCGGGAAGTACATCTCAAGCTCATTCAGTATCACAAAAATCTCTTCCTGTAGCCTTCGGAGCTGCTTCACACTGATGGACTTTCGTGAGATGACGTTGAAAAAGTTGCAGAGACCAATAAGCGTGTCACGGACGTGCTTGTCCATTATCCCTCTAAGGGCAACAGGTAGTATCTGCGTCATCATCACATGACCGTCATGAGACTTCATCCCGCTGAACCTTTTCTTGTCCGTGTCTAGATATCTACTTATCTTGCCACAGTAACCGGAATTAACTTTGACTCCGGTAAGGCACTTAAAGAAGGCATTGATCTCAGCCTGACTTAAGGTGAAGCAAGAAGGGGGGCAATAATCCTCTTTCTTTATTTTCTTGCCCTTCTTCTCCCGTGCCTCTGTCTCGTCTGACATTTTACGGGGCGGCATGTGCAGATCTTCCCTGATTTTCAAATCTTGCAAGTCTTTTCTTGCCTTCGACCTATCCTTGGTCTTATCCGGCATGTTCATCAGTGTTGCGAGCAAGCTCTCAAGGACATTCTTACAGATATGCATTTGATCAAGGCAATGAGGTGTATCGAGTTTGTGCCAGTACTCCAAGTCCCAGAACACAGACCTCGTCTTCCATACCTTCAGCAGCGGCTCCGGCGCCTTTCTCATCGTCTTTCCCGGCGCGGGGCACTCCTTCCAGTTTTTCAACAGCTCATCGATTTCGGCACCGCTCCGCTTACGTGGAGGTCCTCGATGCTCAGCGTGACCATTGAATAGATCTCCACGGTTTCTCCACGGGTCGTCCTGTTCAAGCCATCTTCGATGCCCCATGTACACGATTTTCCCAGACCCGCCATCTTTCCTTGACGTTAGCTGCTGAGACATCGTATCATCCATGCACCGCGTGCATCCGCAATATCCATGGCACACCTGGCCTGCCACATATCCGTAACCGAGATAGTCCTGCACTGTCGTGATCAGCGCGGCTCTCATGTTGAAATACTCGCCTTTGCTGGCGTCCCATGTCTTGGCCGGTGTTTTCCATAACGTGTCTAACTCCTCTTGAAGTAGCCCCAGATACAAATTAATATTATTTCCTGGTTGTTTCGGCCCTTGAATAAGCATGCTCATGTGAATGTACTTCGATTTCATGCACAACCAGGGGGGAGGTTGTACATCCATACAAACACGGGCCATGTGCTATGGTTGGTGTTCTGGTTGCCAAACGGATTCATGCCATCGGTACACGCGCCGAGCACGATGTTCCTTGCATCACATTCAAAATACCGATAGAAGCTGTTCAACGCTCTCCACTGGCTTCCATCCTTCACGTGTCTCAGCTTCGGATCATCTCCATCGTCGGGCTTCTTCCTCTCCGCGTGCCAGCGCATTAGCTTTGCTTCCTTGGGACCTACAAAATACCTCTGGAGACGGGGAGTGATCGGTAAGTACCATACAACTTTCTGGGGACATTTCTTCCCGGCCTTCTTGTATCGAGAAGCATTGCACACCGGACAACTTGTTTTTTCCGCGTGCTCCTTCCGATAAATTATGCAATCGTTGATGCATGCATGGTATCTAACGTGTGGCAGATCAAGAGGGCACACGATCTTCTTGGCCTCATCAACACTAGTAGGACATAGATTACCCGCGGGAAGAACATCCTTTAGGTACTTGAGTTGCTAATCGAGGCTAGTGTCGGTCCATTTGTTTTTAGCCTTCGTCTTCAGGAGTTGGAGCGTGAAACTCAAGCGGGTCACCTCAGGATTGCAACCATCATACAATGGAGTGTTCGAGTCTACCACCAGTTGCTCCATCTTAGCCTCCTCTCTAGAAGCAGCTCTCTCAGTACTCGTCTCCTTGCGAAGCAATGCTTGAACATGAGGTTCCCGCATGATTGAACTTAGTACCGACGAACTCTGCTGCGTGGAGTCCATGTCATTCTCTCCGCCACCATGTCTGGCCCCTTCTCCTCCGCTATGTCCGGCGCCTTCTAGACCGCCATGTCCGGCCTCTTCCCCGTCGCCATTATCGATCATCTCTTCGTCTTGCCCCGTGTCATCATTGCCTGCCCCGTCGGCATCCTCAACATCATCATCCTCATCTTCAGTTATCCACCGAGTATAGCCATCCATGAAACCAGTCATGAGCAGGTGCGCTTCGACACGACCATCGTCATAGGGATCGAGCCAAACTATTCCTTTGCATTTTCGACACGGACATAAAACCTTTGTCCGGTTATTTTCTTTCATGTCCCGCAACACCGACCGCAACCACCTATCCACCATCGTTCCACTGACCATCGTCAACTTTGCACAGTAATAATAAACAAACTGATTATAAAAATGCATGCATGCATCAAAGTCATACAAAAATTCGGCATGACCTTCCCTAAAAATATGACATATATGGATCTAGAGTTTGCCCGGAATTCGCTGAAACGGAAATAAATCGACATTTCGGCAAAACATAGGCAACTCAAAAGCACAATTTGGCGTCAACTCATGCCACACACACAATTTCCACAAACATATCACACACACATAAACATATTTCCATTTTGCAAAAGCATGAAATTTTCAGCACCTCTATCTCGAGATCGAGCACACGGTGGAGATGATGTTGTAGGGAGATCAAAAGTGCACAAAGCTCTTCTTGACAAAGATAGATCTAGTTAGGGGGCAAATAGGTCACTTAACTAAATCCTACATCTACATAGCTACCTAATTTGGGAGGAGACAACTTCAACTAGTGGAGGGGAAGGAAAAAGAGAAAGGAGATGCATTAATGGAGGTGGTGTAGTTAGGTAGGAGTAATGAAGAGAGAGAAAGGTAGATAGAAGAGAGAGAGTAATGGTGGAGAAGTATTGAGGAAAAAGAAGAATGAGAGTGGGAGCATGTGGGAGGTAGGGGAAAGGGAAGAGAGGAGGGGGAGGGAGGGGCCGGTGGGGAAAAGGTGGTGGGTTGGTGCGGATTAGCAGTAGCGCGGGACGTAAAACGCGCTGCTGATAAGAAAGTAGCAGCAGTGCGCTTTCGGCAGAAGCGCTACTGCTAACCGGGACAAAAAGTGTGTCCAATTTGAAAATTAGCAGCAGCTACCTCAGAAAAACCGCGCTACTACTACAGCTTTAGCAGTAGCGCGGCTAGCGGTACCGCGCTGCTACTAAATGGAGTTTGGGGGGCACTGTCGGTCGATATTTCTAGCAGCGCGTGTTACACAGAGCGCGCTACTGCTAAACACATGTCAGTAGCGGGTTTTCCACACCCGCGCTACTGCCAATTAGCAGCAGCGCTCCTTTTTGAGCCGCGCTGCTGCTAAGATTCTGTGTATAGGGTTTTCCCTAGTAGTGAGCGAACGGTTTAACTGGCATTGACCTTGTTCGATGCTGGGTTTCATGGGGTATCCTTCCCTTAAGCCACCGCTCCGGTTTGATGTATGAATATACCGGAGACGTAAAAGACCCTCTGCGGTCCAATGAGATAGAAAAGACTAATGAGGAAGTTACTGAAGCCGTGAAGAAAAAATTGGATGAACCGATCGCTCAATGCAGCAAGACCGGATTGGCTCCTTTTTGTACTTCCAACAAACCGCCAGCAGTAAGAATTTTATCCTTCTCCACCTTTATTGAGTCGTTTCCGCTTTAACTTTATTCTGATAATCCTTTGTTTTGTTTTCACAGGCCAACAACTCTTTCTAGAAGAGGAAAGCTTCAGACAAACCGGTGAGAACTCAACGCCCAAAGAGTAAAGTTGTAAAGAAGGCGGGCAAGAAGAAAACTGGCGAATCTTCTGATCCGCCCGAGGATGTCAATGAATCGGAAAATTAGGTAGAACTTGACTCCCTTGGCTCATTTTTCGTACATCTTATTGACAATGATTATTACCAGGATGATGCGGAAGCCAGTCGGAACATGTGTCGGTTCAAATACTTCATCGTACAGTTTGGAAAGTAAAATATTCTCACCCTCTTGCTCACTTGGATCCACAATTTTCTTTGAATACACAACAACATGAAGGTCGTCGTATAATCCGGCACAACGGCCAACAGGTCACTTCTTCCGGTTTACCAGATACACCAAACCGGAAACACCGTCCAGAGGTTTGTTGTTCTCTCAAAAGTCTTTATCCCTTGAAGGGTTGCTTCCATGACCATCTTAATCCGTCTGACTCGAATTACCAGGTGTCTTCCAATTCTTCATCTGGCAGTTCATCCACCACTTAGATGCCTCCCCTTAAGACCGTCCCTGGGTAAGGATACTATCTTTAACTTTGTCTTCTTGCACCGGTTTACCAACTGACCTCTTGTTTTAATATCACAATGCCAAAGCTCGTCTGAGCAAGAAAGCAAAGACCACTATCCCCACTGAAGAAGTTGAACCGGACAGAATTTCAGAAGGCGCTGATAAAGAAGATGATATTGCCATTGATGTTCCTGTACCTCCAAGTCAGGATACATATGTTGAAGCGCCAGAAGTCAATCCGCCCAGTCCACATGCTGATCCTCCAAGCCCAGCCAAGGGCGACGACGTGTAAGCCCCGCCAGAGATACTGTCAATCCGCCAACCCCCTCAAAAGGTGGTGATGATCATGTAGTTATCACTGGTTATGGTTTTACTGCCCCTGGCAACCCAGTTATCTTGGCAAAGCATAGTGCCAAGGAGGAATTTGTTGCTATGAGCAAGGGAAAAGGGAAGGCCGATTTTTCCAGCTTCATGAACCTTGGTGCTGACGAACTCCATTCCAGCTACTTAAACCGTCTATACACAAGCCGGGATTATGAGGCCGGATTGGTGAACTTGATGAAGGAACGCTATGAGGTAATCTTAAAACACTGTAATCTTTGTCTTGCAATGTATATCAACTCCATTGTAGCCCCCAAGGGTCGTTTTATCTGTTGAAGAAAAATCGGGTCTTCTAATATTAAGAACTTTTCAATTGAATAGTCCCCAAGGGCCGGTTTATATTAACAAGATGAACCGGGACTTTAAAGAGCAAGAACATTTCAAATGAGTAGCCCCCAAGGGCTGGTTTACCTTAATAAGATGAACCGGGACTTTAAATATCTTCACTGTGTATTTAACAGCTCAATAGCGCATTAGCCCCCAAGTGCCAAGCATAATACTTTTGTTTTGAGCCTTAGGACTTTAAGATCTCTTGTTTTAAGAAGCAATCCGCATTAGCCCCCAAGTGCCAAGTGTATAACTTGTTATGTACTTGGGACTTTTGGAAGAAATTTTAACAGTTTCCGCTTCTGATTTTTGCAGACTGATATAAATACCAAAGAGTCTCAAATCACCGATCTTCAAGAGAACATCAAGTCTCAGCAAGAAGAGACTGCAAAGGCCAAGGAGGAGCTCAAGGGTGCTTTGACAGCCATGGAATAACTGAAAGAGGGCTTCAAAACTGAACACACCAACTGGGAAACTGAAAGGGCTGCTGTGTTGAAGCGGGCTGAAGACGCCGAAACAACCCTTAAACTGGTGGAGGAAGAGCTGACGGGTCTGAAACATCAAGTGAATGTCATGACAGCTGCAGTTTTTGGTAAGTACTTTATAATAACATGTTCTGAAGTACTTTCAACTCCGCCGGTTTAACATCGCATTGCTCATCTTGGTGTAGATATGCGGATGAAGTTGAAGGCGGCTTACACGTTGATTGAGCAACTATAGACCGGTGCACAACAAGTCATCTCTGCAGCTTCATATAACAAACTGGCACCCACCTTGATCAAGGATACCTTGGCCAGGCTCTCAATGACTCCTACTCAGATAGAGGAGGTGAAGTGATCGGCTACTAGAGCGGGCGCTTTGCTAGCGCTGACTCGTGCCAAATCATGGATAGCTGACCCGGATCCAGTTGATATCGCCAAGGGCTATCCGGATGAACAGGAAAACGGATCAGCATTAGATAATGAAGCCCTCAAGGCCCTTACCAAGGAGATGCGCCCGGTAGCAAGTCAGTTGGCTGACGAGGTGAATTTGACTTCACACCGGTCCTTCTATGATGCCAACAACCATCAAGTTGACACTGCTGTGAAGGAAGTACAGAATCTTATTCTGCCAATTCGTAAGCACACTTATGCTCCTGACGTTGAGCCGTCAAATCTTATAAGTGAAGAGATATCTTTCAAGCATTAACCCGGATTGACTGGACCAGCATTGACTTCCAGCCACTGGGTGGAGAGGAGGAGGCTGAACCGACGCCTGAAGATCCATCAACATCACGTCAAGCCGGCGATGAATCTTGATCCAGCAATCTAGTTATTGTCACAGACTTTGTTCTGTAAAAACAATCATTATTTTGGGCCTCAAAGCGTCGTGTAATAGGCTAGTTAAAACACTTTGATCTATGGTGCTGATGCATGACTTTGTTGATCCGCCATGATATTTGTTGTGCTTGATTATACTTTGATAATTTCATGCGATCCTGATGTTTGCATATAAAAAATTGTCCTGGCGGTTTACCGCCGGACGGGTCATACATGTGATATGACCAAGACAAAGCCTGGCTAATAACCAAAGCTGAATAACCAAAGCATGGCTAATGCCCAAGACAAAGCCTGGCTAATAACCAAAGCTGAATAAATATGAAATAACTCATACCTGTGATATGAAATCACTTAGTTGGTTTACCAACTTTTATTGTAGTAAGGGTGAAGACCCAAATCCTGAGTTTTTATAACTATCACCATGTAATGATGGTGTGTAATAAGTCATGTCGGGTTATGATGAACACCAGATGATCAAACTGGCGACATGTAGTCAAAGCCAGGCCGGGTTTTCAAACACCGGTTTGATAATATGGTCTGACAACTTGTAGTTGAAAGCCAAGTCGGGTTAACAAACACCGGGTGGATAATATGGTCTGACAACTTGTAGTTGAAAGCCAAGCCAGGTTAACAAACATCGGGTGGATAATATGGTTTGACAACTTGTAGTTGAAAGCCAAGCCGGGTTAACAAACACCGGGTTAGTATAATGACTGAAAAGCCATACCGGGTCAACAGACACCGGTTCAACGTAAAATTCATCCAAAAAGGGAAAAATCTTGACAAAGGCAAATAAAACCGTGTAGTCGAGGCTTTTCGAGGGCTGCCAGGCCCAAATACGAGGCTTTTCATGGGCTGCCAGGCCACTGAGTTAAACCATTTTGCAAAGCCTTTTAAGATGGACCTCCAACTAACCAATCGTCGTTTTAACTTTGACAAGTTCAGGGTCTGTATAAGATTGACTTGTCAAACGTTCGGCGGGTCGTGCCAGGATTACCTGGATAGGAGTGGCTTACTTGATGAAAGCAGGTTAACCCGGGGTTTTAGGTGAATACACCAGACTTCCAAGCCGTGGGTCGATACCCAATTACAAGGGTCCTTTGAAACTCTTTGTTACTTTATGCAAAGAGCCCCCAAGTAACTTTGTGAGCTGTGCTCATTGGGTGCCTATGTTTGAGCTGTGCATAGCATCCATTCTCTCTTTGGCCCCTTGGGTGTGAAGCTCCCAAGCTGTATTGTGGCATGATAGCCGGTTTAACAGGTAGTACTCCGCTTTGCCAGCTGAAGCCCCCATGTAACTCAAAAGATATTTGAGAAAAAACAGTAGAGGCCCTGCTTATAGCAAGGATGCTGGTTTATTATATTGATCATAATATATACATTGTTGAAATATGTACATAAGAGTAGCCTATGGCTCAAGTATAGTAAGGCCGAAGGAGAGCTATGTTCCACGGCCGCTGGGTCTCCTCCTCAGAAGTGCGTGAGTTGTCTCGAACATCAATGAGGTAGTATGATCTGTTGTGCAGACTTTTGCTGACCACAAAGGGTCCTTCCCAAGGTGGGGATAACTTTTGCATATCGGTCTGATCCTGGATGAGCCGGAGCACCAAGTCGCCTTCTTGAAAGGTTCTTGTTTTAACCCGGCGGCTATGATAACGCCGCAGGTCTTGCTGATAAACCGCCGAACGAGCCAAATCCATGTCCCATTTTTCATCTAACAGATCCAACGCCTCCTGGCATGCTTGCTCATTGTCCGCTTCAACATAATTGGCAACCCGGGGTGAATCATGACGAATATCACTTGGGAGGACCGCCTCTGCCCCGTAAACCATGAAGAAAGGTGTGTAACCCGTTGATCTATTGGGGGTGGTGTTGATGCTCCATCACACAGAAGGCAATTCTTCCACCCAACAACCCGGCGTCCGTTTTAAAGGAACCATGAGCCGGGGCTTGATACCCTTCAAGATTTCTTGATTGGCTCTCGCAGCTTGACCATTGGACTGGGGGTGCGCCACGGATGCTAAATCAAGCCGGATGTGCTCTCTTTGATAGAAATCCTCCATCTCACCTTTGGAAAGGTTTGTGCCATTATCTGTGATGATGCTATGTGGAAAGCCAAAGCGGAAGATAATCTTCTTGAGAAATTGAACCGTCGTAGCTGCATCACACTTGCTGACGGGCTCCGCTTCAACCCATTTAGTGAACTTGTCAACCACCACCAACATGTGGGTCTTCTTATCCTTGGAGCACTTAAAGGCCCCACCATATCAAGCACCCAAGTGGCAAACGGCCAAGTGATGGGAATCATCCTTAATTCTTGAGCCAGAACATGAGCTCGGCGTGAAAACTTCTGACAAGCGTCACACCGCTTTACCAGATCCTCAGCATCAGCATGAGCTGTCAACCAGTAGAACCCATGACGAAAAGATTTAGCAACCAGGGACTTTGAACCGGCATGGTGACTACAATCCCCTTAATTAATTTCCCGTAGAATATCTTGGCCTTCTTCAGGAGAAACACAACGCTGGAATACGCCTGAAACATTGCAGCGATGTAACTCGCCATTGTGAATAACCATGGACTTTGGATCGCTGGATTATCTGCCGGGCCAGAACTTCATCGTCTGGTAACTCGCCCCGGTTCATATACGCCAAATATGGAACCGTCCAATCCGGAACAACATGTAAAGCGGCACCAATTGGGCCTCCGGATCAGGAACAGCTAAATCCTCCTCTGTAGGCAACTTAACAGACGGGTTATGCAAGATATCTAAAAAGGTATTGGGAGGTACCGGTTTATGCTGAGATCCCAGTCGGCTTAAAGCGTCTGCCACTTTGTTTTTACGCCGATCAATATGCTCAACCTGATACCCTTTGAAGTGACCTGCCACAATATCCACCTCGCGTCTGTAAGCCGCCATGAGTGGATCCTTAGAATCCTAAGTGCCAGAAACTTGCTGGGCCACCACATCAGAGTCTCCAAAGCATCGTACCCGGCTTAAATTCATCTCCTTGGCCACACGGATCCCGTGGAGTAAAGCCTCGTACTCAGCTGCATTGTTAGTACAGGGGAACATTAAACGGAGAACATATCGAATTTTATCACCTCGAGGGGAAGTAAGGACAACTCCATCCCCCGAGCCCTCCAATTGCGTGGATCCATCAAAGTGAATAGTCCAGTATGTGTTATCCGGTTTGTCCTCTGGTGCCTGTAACTCGGTCCAATCATTGATGAAGTCAACAGGTGCCTGAGATTTAATGGCTATTTGAGGCATATACTTCAGCCCATGTGGACCAAGCTGAATTGCCCACTTTGCAACCCGGCCAGTTGCCTCTCTGTTCTGAATTATATCACCCAAAGGAGCTGAACTGACAACTGTAATGGGATGGCCTTGAAAGTATTGTTTGAGCTTTCGACTTGCCATAAAAACCCCATAGACCAGCTTCTGCCAATGCGAGTATCGTTGCATTGACTCAATGAGCACCTCACTGATATAGTAAACCGGCCATTGAACCGGATATTCCTTGCTAGCCTCTTTGCACTCCACCAAAATTGCCACACTGACAACACGGGCATTACCAGTCACATACAATAACAAGGGCCCTTTGTCAACCGGAGCAGCAAGGACCGGCGGTTCGGCCAATTGCTGCTTCAAGTCTTCAAACGTTGCATTAGCCGCATCACTCCAGACAAAGGTGTCTGTTTTCTTCAACATCTAATGTAGAGGGATCTCCTTCTCTCCCAAGCGGCTAATAAACCGGCTTAGGGCTGCAATTCGACCTGCCAGATGCTGCACATAATTAATGCATGCCGGTTTAGCCAAAGATGTAATCACTTTGATCTTCTCCGGATTAGCCTCAATGCCTCAGTTGGACACCAGAAAACCCAGAAGCTTGCCTGCCGAAACACCAAAAACACATTTATCCGGATTGAGCATCATCTTGTAAACACGCAGATTGTCAAAGGTCTCCTTGAGATCATCTATCAATGTCTCCTTCTTCCTGGATTTTACTACAATGTCATCCACATAGGCATGAACATTGCGCCCAATCTGAGTGTGAAGACAATTTTGCACACAATGTTGATAAGTTGCCTGGGCACTCTTGAGCCCAAAGGGCATAGAAACATAGCAGAAGGCTCCAAAGGGAGTGATGAATGCGGTCTTCTCCTGGTCCTTAACTGCCATTTTGATCTGATGATAACCTGAATAAGCATCCAAGAAACTCAAATGCTCACAACCCGCCGTCGCATCAATGATCTAATCAATACGTGGGAGAGCAAAAGGATCGGCCGGACAAGCTTAGTTCAAATCTGTGTAGTCCACACACATGCGCCAAGTGCCGTTTTTCTTAAGAACCAGCACCGGATTAGCCAACCACTCAGGGTGAAATACTTCAACGATAAAACCAGCAGCTAACAGCCGGGCTACCTCCTCACCGATTGCCTTGCGTCTCTCCTCGTTAAAGCGGCAAAGAAACTATTTGACCGGTTTAAACTTGGGATCGGTATTGAGAGTGTGCTTAGCGAGTTCCCTGGGTACACCTAGCATGTCAGAAGGTTTCCATGCAAAAATGTCCCGGTTCTCACGGATGAACTAGATGAGCGCGCTTTCCTATTTCGGATCCAGATTTGTGCTGATGCTAAACTGCTTGGATGAATCGCCAGGAATAAAGTCAACAAGTTCAGTCTCATCAACCGGTTTGAATTTCAGGTTCGGGTCATGCTCAGTGGTGGGCTTCTTCAAAGGGGTCATGTCTGCCGGATCAACATTGTCCCTGTAGTCTTTCAACTCCTCTGTAGCACAAACCGACTCAGCATAATCCGCATCACCTTCCTCGCAATCCAAAGCGATCTTACGACTTCCGTGAACTGTGATGGTCCCCTTGTGACCCGGCATCTTGAGCTGCAAATAAATATAACAGGGCCTTGCCATGAATTTTGCATAAGCTGGCCGTCCAAACAGTGCGTGGTACGGGCTCTGGATCTTCACCACTTCAAAGGTCAATGTTTCAGACCGAGAGTCATGCTCATCACCAAATACAACCTCCAAAGCGATCTTGCCGATTTACCTAGTACTACACCATGAAAAACAGTGTTTGACGGTTTAAGACTCTTGTCTGTCAACCCCGTGCGATGGAAGGTCTCATAATACAGAATGTTGATACTGCTCCCTCCATCCATAAGCACCTTGGTGAACTTATAACCTCCCACCTGAGGTGCCAACACTAAAGCCAGGTGACCCAGATTGTCAACTCGGGGCGGATGATCCTCTCTGCTCCACACAATGGGTTGTTTGGACCACTGCAAATAACGTGGTACTGCCGGTTCAACAGCATTAACTGCCCTCTTGTGAAGCTTCTAATCACGCTTGCACAAACTAGTAGTGAACACATGATACTGCCCACCATTCAACTACTTTGGGTGACTCTGATAACCCGATTGCTGCTGATTTCCCTGATTATTCTGTTGGTTATTACCACCTTGGTTGTTCTGGTTGCCCTGATTATTCTGAAATCCAGAGTTTGAACCGCCGCCACCATGAAAACCTGGACCTGAACCGCCCGATGGACCCTGATCATACCGAAATAGATCAGAGTTTTTGAACTCCTTCATAATGTGACAATCTTTCCAAAGATGTGTTGCTGGAACCTCCTTGGTTCCGTGCTTTGGGTAGGGCTGGTTTAACAAACGCTCCAGGTTCATACCGCTGCCGTGCTGGGGCGGTTTACCCTTTCGACGCTGCATATTAGTATTAGCCACAAAATCTGAATTATCCGCTTTGCGCTTACCATTATTCCCGTGGCCTCCTTGGTTGTGCTGCTGCCCCTTTGCACCGCCGTTCTTCTTTCCCTTCTCCGGTTTCTCCTCATCATAATCAGGATCCTTAGTATTATCAGAATCGGCATATTTGACCAAGGGTGCCATAAGGGTTCCCATATCATTGCAGTGGCACTTGAGCCGTCCCAACTTCATCTTCAGCGACTTAAACCGGCAATTACGTTCCAGTGTTATGATTGCTTGGCCAGCATTAATCCGGTCCGATGAATGCAAAACTTCTGAAACCTGGCGCACCCAATGAGTTGTTGACTCGTTCTCCCCTTGAACATAGGCATCCAGATCCATAATGGACATAGGTTGTTTGCATGTATCCTTGAAATTTGCTATAAACTGGGCCTTTAATTGGTCCCATGACTCGATGGAGTTAGCTGGTAGGTTTTTGAACCATGTACCGGTTGTTCCCTCCAACATCATCGTGAAGTACTTCGCACAAGCCGCTTCATCCACATCCAGCATCTCCATTGCCATCTCATAACTTTCCACCCATGCCTCTGGCAGTTGATTAGCGGTGTAATTAGGCACTTTGCATGGACCCTTGAAATCTTTAGGCAGCCGCACATTACGGAGAGCCGGAATGAGACACGGTACTCCCCAGGAACTGAAGGCAAGCCCGGTGCCTCGGTCTACTGACGCTGCTGGCTAAACCGGGGCGGGTTGATAATGACCTGTATACTGTGCTGCTAAAGTGGCCTCCCTTGATGCTCTGCCATTATCCACCACGTCCTGAGCGTTCACCTCACCATGCGCCGGATTGGGTCCTTGAGGGACAATATGACGCCGCACACTGCTGGACACCTCCAGTTCATCTATATGCTTTCTATAGCTTTTGCTCAGACGTGGGGTCGTGTGAATCCTGTCTTGACTATACGAGTAAGCCTGCTACTGCGTCATAGCAATTTGAAGAAGATCCCTAGCCCGTCGTGTCTCAACTGCCGCTGGCGATTCACCCTCTATTGGAATAGCTGCCAGCCAGGATGCTGCTGCTATCATATTATCCAAAGGGGTAGAGAAGTGACCCGGCGGGGGTGTGGTATACCGCGGAGGGTTGTTTGTCTGTCGAGGTGGACCCATCACCTGAGGTTGATCCGGCGCTCCGGTCCTTGGCACGGTAGTCGAGTTTACTGCTGCCGGATTGCTGGTCCCTGCCCCTGGCGTATCAAAGAGATTCATCGCATTGTAATCCGCTGGCAAGCAAGATCGATGTCTCCTCCTGAATACTTCATTCGAGGCGTTCCGATCCATCAAAAGTCGATAATTCTCGGCTTGAATCCTCTGCGCCTGGGCATCTAAAGCGGCCCGTTCCTCAGCCATCCTGATCTCCTCAGCCGCCAAATCCTCTTTGGCCTGAGTTATCTGATCCCGCAACTTAGCGACCTCCGTGTTATGCCGATCTTGAGTCTCCGGGGTAACTGTTGTGGCCAATAACATCGCCCAGGCGTCCATCAATCCAGACAGAACTTGAGCCAGCCGGCACGTGGAGCCTCCTGCCCCTGCTGTCGGTCCGGATGCCACCGCCGTAGAATTTTGCAAAGTTGGCTGCGTTCCGGCCATGAAGATTCCGACTCGGTTTGGCGGTTCAAGAAATTCCGGAATACTGGTGCCATCGGGATACCCTTCGAACACACCATCATGAACTTGGTATACGGACTCGGTTTCACCGGCGGATGATTCACCATTGGAATAGGCGACCGTCTCACCTTCGGACACCGGTTCAAATCCGATCCCGTGGACACATCCTACGAACGCACGCTTCATGGCAGGCTGAATCCGAGCGGGGCTTGCACGCTGAGCCGTCTCGAGAGGTCGGTACAGACGTCCGGCTCAGGACCCGGTTCGCCTATCTTGCCGATGAAAACATGAATTCGGCCAAAGGGAACCCAGTACCCATACTCAATTGAGCCGTCCTCGGGGCCCCACCCTGCGTCATCGATGTAGAGCTTGCCGCGACGACTTTTAGTCATCCGGCCCACTGCGTATCCCTTGAGTCCTTCAAAGCTGCCCTTCAAGAACTCGAAACCATCATGCAATAGCCCCACAGTGGGCGCCAACTGTCGTGGAAATATCACGTCAGATGTCCTCGTGAAAGGACTTAGTCGTGGAGCCATCGCAATGGGTTAGCTTAAAGGGGTTAAACCGGACAAAGGACACGAGGATTTTTATACTAGTTCGGCCCCTTCGATGAAGGTGAAAGCCTACGTCTAGTTGTGATGGGATTATTGGGGTCTCGAAAACTAGGGAGCCAAATAAGCTATGCCTAGCTCTTGAGTTGTTGTTTCTTGTCCCTGAACCGTCGCCGGCTCGTCCCCTTATATACACGGGTTGACGCCCAGCCGGTTTACAGAGTCCCGAGGCCGGCTCATACAAGTGTCCGGCTCGGTCTCTGCTTTCCTATCTTACAATACAAGTTACATAACTATGGCGGGTTACCACTATGGGTCCTAATCCGCCTTTGGGCTCCGGGCCTCTAAGCTTCATTAGTAAAGCGCCATCTTCTGGGTATTCATGGGCTTCAATATAGTTGAGTGTGAACCGGCCCCTCCTGGGTGGTTTATACTTAGGCGTTTATATCCCCAACAGTTGTAGTTGCCCAAGAACCAGCCCCACCACACATAACCCACACTCATGCAGATTGTACCCCTACCTAGTTGGATAGAGAATCAGCTACACCCCTTCTAACCCCAACCCCAGCAGATAGACACCCAGTTCCCATTGACATAGCACCGTCTCCACCAAAGAGCACCCAAACACGAGCAGTTAGTATGTTAACTGCAGTGCCCAAATCACGAGGACCACCACTCTGAACCCGAAGTCAATGCTTAAAGCAGAAGAAGAATTGTTCTCAGGTCAGGTTCTGTAGCTATGGTTCATACTACTTTGCTCTTGCATCACTGTATTTGCTGATACCAACTAATTTCAAATTTGAAGGATGCAATTGAAACTCCAATGGCGCAACAGGTATGTTTTAAACCTGTTTCTTCAACGTGTTTGGCTGTTTGCTATTGTAACTTGCTCTATGTTGATTTCAGTTTCAATTGAATAAACAGTTATGTTCTCATGCCATGCACATTACAAGTGTTGTTATTGCTTTGTAGTTTCCCACACTTATATTCTGTCTATGCTACTTTGTCTTAAATAGAGATGATTCGAACTGTATCTATCTTGATTTGGCAACATAAACTAGAATGATATAGACCATACATTGACCATACTACATAGATATATGTTTGTTTCATGCTGTTATCCAGTCCACCTTACTACTGAACTGGTTTACCAAAATGAGTTTCATATACTACATTGTAAACCTGAGATGTGTTAGTTTGTTTCTCTTTTAGAACGCGGATAAAATATTGGAGAAGAGTACCCTGTTATGCAATGGTAAAGGAAGTAATGCAGATAAGGTTCAAGATAGTGAGACATCCTTGTTGATCTCCAAGAAAGCTGATAAAAACTATATTGAAGACACTGAGACAACCCCAAAGTCCTGTCTTAATGTAGTGTTCGAGTTACTGGCTACCACTATTGGCACCAGCTCTTCGAACTCTTTGCCTGAATCAGTTCGACTTCTTGAGTCTCAACTTCAGATTGAAAGACATCGTTCAGATGTTATGCGACAGGAAGCCAAAGGACTGAGGAAGTCCCTGCAGAATTCAGATGCATACTTTCTGGTGCAACAGCAAGCGCTGGAGGACTTAAGCGCCAAACAAGAGAAAGTTAATAAGCTTGCTAAACATCTTGCCAGCATTATGGGTACCCAGGATATTGTTTCTTGAGCTCTTCTGAAGTGGTTTCAGTTCTGGACTTGTTTTGCTGCGGCGTTTATATGCTGATGTGTTCCCTATATTTTCACTGGTGGCAAACTTTGATGCCCAGTGGATGTAATATGTGTAATAGCCGTGATAGCCTAGTGTAAGTTGCTTGCTTATTTATTTCCTTGTTGTATTGTTTATTTGTTTGCTTGTAGTCAGTGCAGTTCTTTTTCTGCGGTTTGCTAGTGGCTGCAATAACCTATTTTTTAAAACTAGGCCACAATAACCATGGGCTAATATTTACTGTAGTGACACTGGGCGTACTACGGGCCGTAGAAACAGTGGGCCTTCTACGGGCCGTATAAGCAATGGGCCTTCTATGGGCCGTAGAAGAAGTGGGCCTTCTACGGGTCGTAGAAACAGTGGGCCTTCTACGGTCCATAGAAACAATGGGCCTTCTATGGGCCGTATAATCAATGGGCCTTATACGGGCCGTATGATCGATTGGCCTAACATGGGCCAAACAGACCGCATTCTGGCCGTAAACAGGCTAGAGTTGGAATCGACCGTTCATGGGCCGACCATAACGGGCCATCGTTAATAGGCCGTATTTGATGACGCTATGAAAACGGTCCAACGTATTAACGGACCACAAATGGGCCGATTGTAACCACGGGCTAAATTTGGCCCACAAGCAGAAAATGACGGTAACGGGCCGTAAGTAAACGAATGCTGGAAATGAGCCCAAGAATAAATGGGCTCTGAGAAGGCCGAAAGATAACATGGGCTGGAAATAGCCCAATGGAATAACGGGCCGTTACACTATTCTTTACGGGCCAGTTTCACCATGGGCCGTTAATGGGTGTAAAGTGATACACTGTTCATTACGGGCCAGTTTCACCACGGGCTGTTAATAGGCCAAGAGTTACGTAGGGCCTCATATGGGTCGAAAGACGTCATGGGCCATACATGGGCCAGAAGTGAAAATGGGCTGGAATCATATTGGATGGCCCAGATGACACTACTGGGCCTAATTCGAATAGGGCGTAACGGGCCTTGGGTTAGCGGGCTGTAAATGAGCTATATGTGAACAGGCCGTTAACAGTCTTTCCATGGGCCGGCCCGCCACCTTTTGACCAAGTCAAACGGGCCGGCCTTTTCACAGGAATGGGCCTCTGTTGGGCCGTGCCACATGTCGACGTATCATAGGCGCCTTTTGTCCAATGAGTGGATGGCATCTGTCCCAGTGATGAGCCGACACGTGTTTCCTCCAGCCAATGATGATTTTACACGTGGAAAATCCCCATTGGTTGGGGCTGTTAACGGGTTATCGGATCCAAAACCCGACCCGATAGCTTAACGGCGTTCCGTTACGGTGGATGCCACGTGTCAGTCACCCTTGATGAAAGCACTTCTGTGACGCGCGATTTATCATCATGGAAGTGGACACTTCCGTGATGATAATTTTGGTAATGCCATGGAACACTTCTACGACAGGATAGGTATGACTATCTTGATTCTGTCATAAAATCGTCATGGATGTACATGCATGACAGAAAACGTGACCTACTGTGACAAACACGTATCATCACGGAAGTGTATTTTGTTTGTAGTGAAGGCAGACGGCACGATAGCAGCAGGAGTGGCGCCGACCAACTTAAGCGGCCCGGCCTTCCCCATGGTCGGAGATGGGAGGTTAGAGCCATCTTCATCAAATGACAGCACAAGAGAGCGAGCCAACGGGGGCACACTCACCGTCGTGTCCTGGGTAGCCACCCCCATGGCCCCAGTGTCGGCCGAAATCGCCCCCAGCTTATCCAAAGTCTCCATGTCAATGGAAGTGTCCATCTAGCTATCCTCGCAGTCCTCCGCAGCATCCTGCATCTTGATGTCACCACCCGTGGCCGCCATGGAATTATCACCCGTGCCCTGATCCGTTGTCGGTAGCCGCTCCGGCTGGCCTCGTGCCACCCGAAGAATGGCCACCCCCGCAACATCAGGATCTTTGGACGGGGGATTGGAGGGCCCAGCGCCAGGCGCCACCCTCTCGCCACCTCGTTTGGGCAGGACCTCGCGCTCCACCCTAACTTGGTAGCCTTCATGGTTAAACCAAACTTCCACGAACCCATTCAATTTCTCCGGAGCTTTGCACGCGATCTCATCCTCGTAGGTCCCATCCTTATGAGGGATAATCCATCAACCACAATGGGCCGACCAAGCATACGAAACCTTTCCTTGATGCGGTCCTCATGTCTGTGTTTCTTGGGGATGCCATGTAGCCGCACCCAAGTCTCGGGCATGACCATTTGAGGCACCTCCTCGTGAAGCATGTCACGCACCGTGGCGGTAATGTCATTGATAGACAAGAAAAGTTTCCCACTTGACTTTGTCATGTGTAACAGATCTGCAGAAGGGAAGACCACCATGAATTCTTTGTCACCTACCTGAGTCACTTGCCAATCCCAGTCTCCGGTCACTATGTGCTGCAGCTCTTGCTTGAGGATGCGCAGATTAAGCCTCCCAGGCTCAGCAGCAAGAATGGTCGCGTTCTCGATCCGCGCATCTACTGGCAGTTTGGCTTCGTCTTCGTCATGAAACTTAAGGCAAAAGAACCCTTCACCCGAGATCGCACTACCCATAATCTGCAGCTGCAGCTGACGCCCGCGGGTTGGACAGTGGGCATAAGCGTGGCCCTCTTCCTTACACAGCACGAGAGAGGCTTAAACTTGCATTTGTACTGAAAATGACCCAAGCGGTTGCATTTGAAGCATTCTATGTCGGCTGTTTCCTCCACCTGGATGGGCTCTTCCGCCGTGCCCATGGAGGAAGAGTGCAGCAATATTGCCAGCGGATCTGCGAGGGCCCGAGGCTTCTTGGCTAGCGGATCATCATGGTCCCCACCACAGTTTGGATGAGCCATCGTCTTCCGCTCTAGCTCGCGCCGCCTCTGCAAGGCCTTCTTCTTCTTCTTCTTCTTCTTCTTCTTCTTTCTTTCTTCTTGCTGGATCCACCACGGGGGAGAGGGACCCCAATCTCCCTCACACCCGCCTTGGTCACGGGATCCACCGCGCTCGTCCCGGGCGTCGCGACCACCAGACCGCTCCCGCATCGCCCGCTTGGCCTTGTCACGCAGATCTCGCTCCCTACACCGGTGCGCCTCCGGATGTGATATATCCATGGGCCGCTTGTCTGCACGGTGGTCTCCCATCACCACCGCCGCAAAGGTTTTGAGGAGGGGGGAGGATCTTGAGGATGCGGGCGGAGAGAGCAAAGCGCCGCACCTCTCTAGAAGTGGCTGGAAACCCTAAATGGGGATTCAGGCATCCGCGATGCATCCATTTATAGCCGACCATGGTGCAAGTGGCGGGCCGAGCAGCCATGGGCCGCGCCACGGGCCGTTCAGGCGTAGGGGTAAACATAACGCTGTTTGTCCCCTTATCCACCCCGCCGGGATGACATCCACTAGGCCCAGGTCCAAGAGCCCCCGACGCCGGCCCAGGAATAGCGGCCGGCCCAACCTGGCCAACCCTAGGCAGCAGGGAAGGAGGCAGCTCGCCCCGTGTGAGCACTGTCAGTGTCAAAACCGGCGGATCTCGGGTAGGGGGTCCCAAACTGTGCATCTAAGGCTAATGGTAACAGGAGACTGGGGACACGATGTTTACCCAGGTTCGGGCCCTCTCGATGGAGGTAATACCCTACTTCCTACTTGATTGATCTTGATGATATGAGTATTACAAGGGTTGATCTACCACGAGATCATAGAGGCTAAACCCTAGAAGCTAGCCTATGATTATGATTGTTCTGTCCTATGGACTAAACCCTCCGGTTTATATAGACACCGGAGGGGGCTAGGGTTACACAAAGTCGGTTACAGAGAAGGAGATCTATCATCTGAATTGCTAAGCTTGCCTTCCACGCAAAGGAGAGTCCCATCCGGACACGGGACGGAGTCTTCAATCTTGTATCTTCATAGTCCAATAGTCCGGCCAAAGTATATAGTCCGGCTATCCGGATACCCCCTTATCCAGGACTCCCTCAGTAGCCCCCGAACTAGGCTTCAATGGCGATGAGTCCAGCGCGCAGATTGTCTTCAGCATTGCAAGGCGGGTTCTTCTCCAAATCCAGAATACCTGTCGTAGCAAACAGTGTTCGGCTTCCCATTAATGTCGTACTCCTCGGCCTTTGTGCTTCAATAATGGCCATCTCCACGTGTCAAGCGAATACGAGGAGCCGAGGTATTTTTACATTTGCCACCCTGACCCTGCAAGCGAACCGTCTATTTGAAGAGACGGGGATCCTTAGGTCCAAATCACACCATCTTCTCCCGAGCAAGCATTCCGTAGAGCGCGTCCGGAAAAGACCATCCCATCATGGCCGGTCGCCGTAGCTCTTCCTCTCGCTCCCTTAGCTCGAAGCCAGGGGATTGGGAAAAGTGTTCTGTCCCTCACAACCGCCTAATAGAGTTGCAGACCCAAGGGTTTCTTCCGCCCGCATACATGTTCCCTGTTCGATCCAGACTAGCCACCTATAATGGCGGAGAGCAAGCGGAGAGATTTCCTAACCCATCTCAGGGGGAGCGGGTATGCCATGTCCCATATGTGCTAAGAGGAGTCGGGTTTCCAATCCACCCATTCCTCCGCGGGCTCCTGGAGTTCTACGGCCTCCAGCTGCATAACTTTACCCCCGCCTCCATACTGCACATCGCGGGCTACGTCGCCCTCTGCGAACTATTTCTGGGTTGTGAAGCTCATTTCGAGTTATGGAAGAGGTTATTTTGCCTCGTCCCCCGTAACCAGGAGGGATCTATATATCAAGTGGGCGGAGCCGAAATATGGCGCGTCGCCCAGACCGGGTACCTGCCCGGTACTCCAAAGAAGGCGTCCGAAGACTGGCCTTCGGAGTGGTTTTATGTTGATGATGTTCCCCTTCGGGATCCAGTCCGTATAGGCCTTCCTGATTTTACCAATACTCCACTGAAGAAGCGCCAAAGTTGGTGCCCCCGGAGCCCCCAGGAGGAGGACAACAGAGAAGTCTTCTATCTGATGAGCAGGATAAAAATCCTGGCCAAATCAGGACTGACAATAACCGAAGTTATGTCAATATGCCTAATGCGGGGAGTGCAGCCACTTCAATATAGGGGGAAACCCATGTGGCACTTCAATGGAGAAGACGACGCCTCCCGCTGCGGTCGTAAAGGTCCAAACTCCGCCACTGCTCTGGTGAGAATATTGTCCGACTCGTATAAAGGAGAAGAAGAAGAGTTCCTCTACATTAAACCGCGGGATGGATTTTCCATGTACAACCCCCCAAGCTAGGTAAGCTGTCATCCTCTACTCGACTCTGTCCATTCTTGCCTCCTTTGTCAAAGTAGGAACTAAAAAAGGCCGTGAAATAGTTCAACAACCCATGCCCGCAGCCAGAGGATTCTGGCCGGGCTCTTGACCCCGGACTTGAAGAAGATCTGGACATATCCGTGGAGTTTGTCAACGGGACATTCTACCAGGCAAGCTGCGATGGCTCTTCAGTGGCCATCATCGTACATTATCCCGGACTGCTTCCTGTGTCGCATGTAAGTAAAGCCGGGGTCCTAACTTCCAAAAAGGATTCCTTCGTTATGCCATATCTTATGCACACATGTTGCATCTTTATAGAAACGGCCATCAGGACACCGCGCGGAACCCGTGGGGGCTCATCAGCAAGGGGCGCCCGGACAAGGCAGGCTTAAAAGGAAGGCAGTTAGGGTTGAGACGCTGGCGCAGAGGTACAAATTAAACTTGCTCCATGATTATATTTGCCGAGATATGACAGTTTCAATTATGTCCTGGCAGAAAGAGTAGTCGTTGAACTATATCCCGGGACCCTGCTGGCCATGCCTCAAGCAGCCGAATTCCTGAACTGGACTCATGGTTGGAGGCTGATGTGGGGACAACGCGGGACTGTCCTTGTGCAGAGGATGCGGATAGGCTTTCCGCCACAAATTCTAAAGTGGAGAGCGCTATGAATCACCGGCGCAGACTGGCCGTACTCTGTGGTGGTATTTTTTCTGAAGAGGTGTTCAATGCCTTCAACTCTGGAGACGCATATATCTGCGCTGCTCAAGATGGACTTGCCAGAACAACGGACCAGTATGTGAAGGATATACGGGTAAGAAAATTTGATAATTATGTGTAGTAGTAGCCCCTGAGACTTGAAACAGTTGGCACAACTGATTTAATGATCATTGTATGCATAGGTTCTTATAAAGAAGAATACCCATTTATCTCAAGAGCTGGAGGAATGTAAGACCCAGCTGAAGGCCGCTGTTGCCGAACAAGAGGAATCAAAAAAGGCCTCTTCTGGTAATAGTTGCCTTTATAACAAAATTTGTAAGGATGTATACCAGTTACTTATTCGCAATGGTTTAGAAATCTAACAAAAGATTCTGTAGACAATCGCGGAGAGAATCCGAAGATTAGGGAGATAATGAGCCCCATCTGCGAAGTCAGCTGAAGGCGGACGAGCGCGTGCTGACGCAGGCTATTCAAGATGCTAATATCCGACTGAGCGTCGAATTAAAAGATGTTCGGGATCAGCTCGCGGACTCCGTGAAGGAGAACAGGAGGCTTCGACGCGGCATTTATAGTAAGTGCTTAAACGAACTGTAGTATAGTTCGGCGAGGAAGCATATTGATAGAGTTATGTTTCTAGGTATGTTGACGGGCCGTACTGAAGAGGAGATGCCCGTATCCGCAGGCGATATGCCGCAAGATCTTTCACAACTGCACGAACAAGCTTGGCAGGTGATGCAGGGTATTGCCCAGGCCTTGTGGCCATCCGCTTCCCTGCCAGGAGGCATGAGTGAGCTTGTGGAGATGCTCAAAGGAGCACGGCGGCGCTTCCAATTATGGAAGATATCAGCTTGCCGACAAGGTGCGAGAGAAGCCTGGGCCATGGTGAAGACACGATACGCCAAGTATGACCCAAACCATATGGCCGAAGTCGGACCGGTGGGGTCAAATGGGCAAGAGATACCCGTTAGTTTGGTATATGACCAAGTAGCGTTAGCTGCAAAGTATTCCCAACAGGATTGTAGGCTAGACAGCCTGTTGGATGGTATAGAGGAAGAATATAGCCAGGCCAAGTGACTATGTAATTGAAAATCATTTGTCATGGCGGACCTTTTCGCTTCAGCCCCCGGACCCGACAGTCCGAAGTGTATTCGAATACCCGCACAATTATGAAAAACCGGGGTATGCATGGAAACCAGGCCTAGGGGTCATAAGTGCGTGAACAGACAAGTACCCAACTAGTTATGTTATATTACATGGATAGTAAGAAACATCTTCCAGAGAGAATAGTTCCGTTAGGGGTTCCTTTCTCTGGGTGTGCATGCATCGATGTGCATGTCCGAACTGCGAACAGAAGCGCAGGAAACAAAACATCTGGGGATTCACGTTGTAATAATCGAAAACATCTTTTGTTCACCGACCGAATATTCCCTTAAGAACGCTAGCTTTCGGCTTCACCCAGTCTGAGGTACACATCTGGCTGAACCGGCAGTAACAATCGCAGAGGTGCTCCCCTTATGCCCTAGCCGAATTAACGGGAACGTAGGGCATAAACACAAGAGCCAGGCAACCCAGCATGGCCAAAACTTAAGTCATATCAATGCATATAATGGTGAAGAAAAGGCACATATGGAAAGAAAACGCATATGTGGCTGGCAGGAAGCCATTAAAGTAGTTATATTTAGCTTTCGTATAGGAAGCCCCCAGGTATAGTGTGCACGCATAGTGCGGCCGGGGCGATCAAAGCATCCGTACAGTTTTTAAGGCTGTATGTGAAAAGGAAAAGTGGGCGAGAAAGGAAGAAAGAGAACATAATTGAAGAAGCGGAGGTAAGGAGACGAACTCTGAGTTCGGCACTAGGCGTAGAATCTTTGGAGTCTGGCCGCGTTCCATGGGTTCGGCTCGAGTCTGTTATCAGATGCATTGCGCCGACGGTACGCTCCTCCAGTGAGAACTTTATCAATGATGAAGGGACCCTCCCACTTGGGTTTGAGCTTGTCCTTCTTCTTTTCCGGGAGGCGTAGAACTAGTTCGCCAACGTTATAAGTTTTGGCCCATACTTCTCTGCTTTGATACCTTCGAGCCTGTTGGTGATAGAATGCGGAACGGGCTTTTGCGACGTCACGCTCCTCCTCCAGAGCATCTAAGTTGTTCTGCCAATCTAGTTTGGCTTCCTTCTCTTCGTACATGCGCACGCGAGGAGAGTCATGGATTATATCGCAAGGTAGCACTACTTCTGCGCCGTACACCATAAAAAATGGTGTGTATCCGGTGGTATGATTTGGCGTGGTCCGCAGCCCTAGAGTACCAAGTCGAGCTCCTCGACCCAGTGCGTGTCTGATTCCTTCAAGGATCACACTAGTCTGGGTTTGATGCCGCTCATGATGAGACCATTTGCACGTTCGACTTGACCGTTTGTTTGGTGGTGATAGACAGAGGCGTAATCGAGCTTGATGCCGATGTTGTTGCACTAAGTTTTCACCTCGTCGGCTGTAAAATTTGAGCCATTGTCAGTGATGATGTTGTGGGGGACACCATAACGGTGTACAACCCCTGATATGAAGTCTATCACTGGTCCGGATTCGGCCGTTTTAACTTGTTTGGCTTCTATCCATTTGGTGAACTTGTCCACCATGACCAATAAGTATTTTTTTTATGGCTTCCCCCTTTAAGGGGTCCGAACATGTCCAGCCCCCAGACCGTGAAGGGACAAGTTATGGGGATTGTTTGGAGAGCGGTAGGGGGCATATGGCTCTGATTGGCGAAGAGTTGGCAACCAACGCAATGTTGGACAAGGCCCTGTGCATCTGCCTAGGCTGTCAGCCAGTAAAAACATGTATGGAAGGCCTTGCTTACAAGTGCCCGAGCTGCAGCGTGGTGCCTGCCGAGTCCAGAATGGATTTCGGCTAAGAGCTTCCGCCCTTCCTCTTCAGAGATGCATTGTTGGAGCACTCTGGTAGTGCTCTTCTTGTAGAGCTCTCCTTCATGAACTTTGTAGGCCTTAGAACGTCGCACAATACAACGTGCCTCATTTTGGTCCTCAGTGAGCTCTTGCCTATTTAGGTAGGCTAAGAAGGGCTCGATCCACGGGGTAATGACAGCCATGATTTCATGGGCTGAAGGTGTTATTTCGGTGGCAGAGCCTCCGATTACGTCAGATGGTTCGAAATCTGGGGTTGTATTCGGAGTTAGACTAATATTGCCGGACTCATGTTCCCATACCACGGACGGCTTGAACAGCCTTTCCAAGAAGATATTAGGTGGGACGGGATCGCGTTTAGCGCTGATGCGGGCGAGGATAGCCGCCACTTGATTATTTTCTCTGACCACATGGTGGAATTCGAGCCCCTCGAATCGAGCTGACATTTTGAGGACGGCATTGCGATAAGCCGCCATTTTCGGATCCTTGGCAACAAAGTCTCCATTTATGTGAGATGTTGCGAGGTTCGAGTCCCCACGCACTTCGAGGCGTTGGATGCCCATGGAGACTGCCATCCGAAGACCATGCAACAGAGCCTTATATTCGGCTGCATTGTTGGAGTCTGTGTATAATATTTGGAGTACGTATTGGACCGTGTCTCCGGTGGGGGATGTTGTTGGGGAACGTTGCAGAAAATAAAAAAATTCTACGTTTCACCAAGATCAATCTATGGAGTCAACTAGCAACGAGAGAGAGGAGTGCATCTACAATACCCTTGTAGATCGCGAGCGGAGCGTTCAAGAGAACGGGGTTGAGGGAGTCGTACTCATCGTGATCCAAATCAACCGGAGATCCTAGTGCCCGAACGGACGGCACCTCCGCGTTCACCACACGTACGGCTCAGCATGACGTATCCCCTTCTTGATCCAACCAAGGGGGAGGAGAGGTTGATGAAGATCCAGCAGCACGACGGCGTGGTGATGGATGCAGCAGGGTTCCGGTAGGGCTTCGCCAGTGACTACGGGAGGGAGAGGTGTAGCAAGGGGGAAGGGAGGCGCCAGGTGTCAAGGTGCGGCTGCCCTCCCACCCCCTCTTTATATAGGGACCTCAGGGGGGGCACCGGCCTAGGAGATGGGATCTCCTAGGGGGGGCGGCAGACATGGGGGAACTTGCTCCCAAAGGCAAGTGGAGGCGCCCCTCCCTAGGGTTCCAACCCTAGGCGCAGATGGGGGCCCAGGGGGGTGCACCAGCCCACTAGGGGCTGGTTCCCCTCCCACTTCAGCCCATGGGGCCCTCCGGGATAGGTGGCCCCACCCGGTGGACCCCCGGGACCCTTCCGGTGGTCCCGGTACAATACCGGTGACCCCGAAACTTTCCCGATGGCCGAAACCTGACTTCCTATATATAATTCTTTACCTCCGGACCATTCGGAACTCCTCGTGACGTCCGGGATCTCATCCGGGACTCCAAACAACTTTCAGGTTACTGCATACTCATATCTCTACAACCCTAGCGTCACCGAACCTTAAGTGTGTAGACCCTACGGGTTCGGGAGACACGTAGACATGACCGAGACGGCTCTCCGGTCAATAACCAACAGCGGGATCTGGATACCCATGTTGGCTCCCACATGCTCCTCGATGATCTCATCGGATGAACCACGATGTCGAGGATTCAAGCAACCCCGTATACAATTCCCTTTGTCAATCGGTATGTTACTTGCCCGAGATTCGATCGTCGGTATCCCAATACCTCGTTCAATCTCGTTACGGCAAGTCACTTTACTCGTACCGTAATGCATGATCCCGTGACCAACACTTGGTCACTTTGAGCTCATTATGATGATGCATTACCGAGTGGGCCCAGAGATACCTCTCCGTCATACGGAGTGACAAATCCCAGTCTCGATCCGTGTCAACCCAACAGACACTTTCGGAGATACCTGTAGTGCACCTTTATAGTCACCCAGTTACGTTGTGACGTTTGGTACACCCAAAGCACTCCTACGGTATCCGGGAGTTACACGATCTCATGGTCTAAGGAAAAGATACTTGACATTGGAAAAGCTCTAGCAAACGAACTACACGATCTTGTGCTATGCTTAGGATTGGGTCTTGTCCATCACATCATTCTCCTAATGATGTGATCCCGTTATCAATGACATCCAATGTCCATAGTCAGGAAACCATGACTATCTGTTGATCAACGAGCTAGTCAACTAGAGGCTCACTAGGGACATGTTGTGGTCTATGTATTCACACATGTATTACGATTTCCGGATAATACAATTATAGCATGAATAAAAGACAATTATCATGAACAAGGAAATATAATAATAATCCTTTTATTATTGCCTCTAGGGCATATTTCCAACAGTCTCCCACTTGCACTAGAGTCAATAATCTAGTTACATTGTGATGAATCGAACACCCATAGAGTTCTGGTGTTGATCATGTTTTGCTCGCGGAAGAGGTTTAGTCAACGGATCTGCGAGATTCAGATCCGTATGTACTTTGCAAATATCTATGTCTCCATCTTGAACATTTTCACGGATGGAGTTGAAACGACGCTTGATGTGCCTGGTCTTCTTGTGAAACCTGGGCTCCTTGGCAAGGGCAATAGCTCCAGTGTTGTCACAGAAGAGAGTGATCGGCCCCGACGCATTGGGTATGACTCCTAGGTCGGTGATGAACTCCTTCATCCATATTGCTTCATGCGCTGCCTCCGAGGCTGCCATGTACTCCGCTTCACATGTAGATCCCGCCACGACGCTCTGCTTGCAACTGCACCAGCTTACTGCTCCACCATTCAACATATACACGTATCCGGTTTGTGACTTAGAGTCATCCAGATCTGTGTCGAAGCTAGCGTCGACGTAACCCTTTATGACGAGCTCTTCGTCACCTCCATAAACGAGAAACATGTCCTTTGTCCTTTTCAGGTACTTCAGGATATTCTTGACCGCTGTCCAGTGTTCCTTGCCGGGATTACTTTGGTACCTTCCTACCAAACTTACGGCAAGGTTTACATCAGGTCTGGTACACAGCATGGCATACATAATAGATCCTATGGCTGAGGCATAGGGGATGACACTCATCTCTTCTTTATCTTCTGCCGTGGTCGGGCATTGAGCCGAGCTCAATCTCACACCTTGCAATACAGGCAAGAACCCTTTCTTGGACTGATCCATTTTGAACTTCTTCAATATCTTATCAAGGTATGTGCTTTGTGAAAGACCTATGAGGCGTCTCGATCTATCCCTATAGATCTTGATGCCTAATATGTAAGCAGCTTCTCCAAGGTCCTTCATTGAAAAACACTTATTCAAGTAGGCCTTAATGCTGTCCAAAAGTTCTATATCATTTCCCATCAAAAGTATGTCATCTACATATAATATGAGAAATGCTACAGAGCTCCCACTCACTTTCTTGTAAACGCAGGCTTCTCCATAAGTCTGCATAAACCCAAACGCTTTGATCATCTCATCAAAGCGAATGTTCCAACTCCGAGATGCTTGCACCAGCCCATAAATGGATCGCTGGAGCTTGCATACCTTGTTAGCATTCTTAGGATCGACAAAACCTTCCGGCTGCATCATATACAGTTCTTCCTTAAGATAGCCGTTAAGGAATGCCGTTTTGACGTCCATCTGCCATATCTCATAATCATAGTATGCGGCAATTGCTAACATGATTCGGACGGACTTCAGCTTCGCTACGGGAGAGAAAGTCTCATCGTAGTCAACCCCTTGAACTTGCCGATAACCCTTAGCGACAAGTCGAGCTTTATAGATGGTAACATTACCATCCGCGTCCGTCTTCTTCTTAAAGATCCATTTGTTTTCTATCGCTCGCCGATCATCGGGCAAGTCTGTCAAAGTCCATACTTTGTTTTCATACATGGATTCTATCTCGGATTGCATGGCTTCAAGCCATTTGTTGGAATGTGGGCCCGCCATCGCTTCTTCATAGTTCGAAGGTTCACCGTTGTCTAACAACATGATTTCTAGGACAGGGTTGCCATACCACTCTGGTGTGGAACGTGTCCTTGTGGACCTACGAAGTTCAGTAGCAACTTGATCCGAAGTACCTTGATCATCATCATTAATTTCCTCTCCAGTCGGTGTAGGCACCACAGGAACATTTTCCTGAGCTGCACTACTTTCCGGTTCAAGAGGTAGTACTTCATCGAGTTCTACTTTCCTCCCACTTACTCCTTTCGAGAGAAACTCTTTTTCCAGAAAGGATCCGTTCTTGGCAACAAAGATCTTGCCTTCGGATCTAAGGTAGAAGGTATACCCAATGGTTTCCTTAGGGTATCCTATGAAGACGCATTTTTCTGACTTGGGTTCGAGCTTTTCAGGTTGAAGTTTCTTGACATAAGCATCGCATCCCCAAACTTTTAGAAACGACAGCTTAGGTTTCTTCCCAAACCATAATTCATACGGTGTCGTCTCAACGGATTTAGACGGTGCCCTATTTAAAGTGAATGTAGCTGTCTCTAGAGCGTATCCCCAAAATGATAGCGGTAAATCGGTAAGAGACATCATAGATCGCACCATATCCAATAGAGTGCGATTACGACGTTCGGACACACCGTTACGCTGAGGTGTTCCAGGCGGCGTGAGTTGTGAAATGATTCCACATTTCCTTAAGTGCGTACCAAATTCATGACTTAAATATTCTCCTCCACGATCTGATCCTAAGAACTTTATTTTTCGGTCACGTTCATTCTCTACCTCATTCTGAAATTCCTTGAACTTTTCAAAGGTCTCAGACTTGTGTTTCATGAAGTAAACATACCCATATCTACTCAAGTCATCAGTGAGGGTGAGAACATAACGATAGCCACCGCGAGCCTCAACGCTCATTGGACCGCACGCATCAGTATGTATAATTTCCAATAAGTTGGTTCCTCGCTCCATCGTTCCAGAGAACGGCGTCTTGGTCATTTTACCCATGAGGCATGGTTCGCACGTGTCAAATGATTCGAAATCAAGAGACTCCAAAAGTCCATCTGTATGGAGCTTCTTCATGCGTTTGACAATAATGTGACCAAGGCGGCAGTGCCACAGATATGTGGGACTATCATTATCAATCTTACATCTTTTGGTATTCACACTATGAACATGTGTAACATCACGTTCGAGATTCATTAAGAATAAACCATTGACCAGCGGGGCATGACCATAAAACATATCTCTCATATAAATAGAACGACCATTATTCTTGGATTTAAATGAGTAGCCATCTCGTATTAAACGAGATCCAGATACAATGTTCATGCTTAAAGCTGGCACTAAATAACAATTATTGAGGTTCAAAACTAATCCCATAGGTAAATGTAGAGGTAGCGTGCCGACGGCGATCACATCAACCTTGGAACCATTCCCGACGCACATCGTCACCTCGTCCTTCGCCAGTCTCCGTTTATTCTGCAGCTCCTGTTTTGAGTTACAAATATGAGCAACCGCACCGGTATTAAATACCTAGGAGCTACTACGAGTACTGGTAAGGTACACATCAATTACATGTATATCACATATACCTTTAGTGTTGCCGGCCTTCTTGTCTGCTAAGTACTTGGGGCAGTTCCCCTTCCAGTGTCCGCTTCCCTTGCAATAAAAGCACTCAGTCTCAGGTTTGGGTCCATGCTTTGGCTTCTTCCCGGCAACTGGATTACCGGGCGCGGCAACTCCCTTGCCGTCCTTCTTGAAGTTCTTCTTACCCTTGCCTTTCTTGAAACTAGTGGTTTTATTGACCATCAACACTTGATGTTCCTTTTTGATTTCCACCTCCGCTGATTTCAGCATTGAAAATACTTCGGGAATAGTGTTCACCATTGAGGGAGTCCCGGATTAGGGGGTGTCCGGATAGCTGGACTACCATCATCAGTCGAACTATCATCGACCGGACTATCATCATCGACCGGACTCCAAGACTATGAAGATACAAGATTGAAGACTTCGTCCCGTGTCCGGATGGGACTTTCCTTGGCGTGGAAGGCAAGCTTGGCGATACGGATATGTAGATCTCCTACCATTGTAACCGACTCTATGTAACCCTAGCCCTCTCCGGTGTCTATATAAACCGGATGGCTCTAGTCCGTAGGAACAACAACAACCATTACAATCATACCATAGGCTAGCTTCTAGGGTTTAGCCTCCTTGATCTCGTGGTAGATCCACTCTTGTAAACATCCACAATATCAATATCAATCAAGCAGGACGTAGGGTTTTACCTCCATCAAGAGGGCCCGAACCTGGGTAAAACATCGTGTCCCTTGTCTCCTGTTACCATCCGCCTAGACGCACAGTTCGGGACCCCCTACCCGAGATCCGCCGGTTTTGACACCGACATTGGTGCTTTCATTGAGAGTTCCTCTGTGTCGTCACCGATAGGCTTGATGGCCTCTTCAATCGACAACGACGCAGTCCTGGGTGAGACTTTTCTCCCCGGACAGATCTTCGTATTCGGCGGCTTCGCACTGCGGGCCAACTCACTTGGCCATCTGGAGCAGATCGAAAGCTACGCCCCTGGCCGTCAGGTCAGGTTTGGAAGCCTAAACTTCACGGCCGATATCCGCGGGGACTTGATCTTCGATGGATCTGAGCCACAGCCGAGCGTGCCGCGCTGTCACGATGGGCACGACCTAACTCTGCCGCCGGACAGCACCTTGGAGGCCGCACACGAATCCGCTCCGACCCATAGTCCGGAGCCGATCGCTCAGATCGAGGACGGATGGCTGGACACCGCCTCGGGAGCTGCAACTTCTACGGCGATGGAGCCGAACACTTACCTTGTCCCGCATAAAGCTCATGACTCCGAGGTGCCGGACTCCGAACCTCCTGCGCCCCTGCCAGTCGAATCCGACTGGGCGCCGATCATGGAATTCACCGCTGCGGACATCTTTCAGCACTCACCCTTCGGCGATATCTTAAATTCGCTGAAGCATCTCTCGCTATCCGGAGAGCCCTGGCCGAACTACGGCCAGGATGGTTGGGATGCGGACGACGAAGAAATTCAGAGCCCACCCACCACCCACTTCGTAGCCACCGTCGACGATCTAACCGACGTACTCGACTACGACTCCGAAGACATCGACGGTATGGACGACGATGCCGGAGACTATCAAGAACCAGTGCCTACAGGACACTGGAAGACCACCTCGTCATACGACATATATATGGTGGACACCCCAAAAGATGGGGACGGTGGAGAAGCAACGGAGGCCGATTCCTTAAAGAAACAGCCCAAGCGCCGGCATCAGCGGCGCCGCTCTAAATCCCGCCACAGCAAGAATAGAGATTCCGGCACAGGAGATAATAACACCCCAGAAAGTGCCGAAGACAACCCCCTCCAGCACGATCCAGCGCAGGAGGAGGCAGAAGCAAGCCCTCACGAGAGGGCGGCAGACGAAGAGGTCGAGGATGATAATTACTTACCTCCCTCCGGAGACGAGGCAAGCCTCGACGACGACGAATTCGTCGTGCCTGAGGATCCCGTCGAACAAGAGCGTTTCAGACGCAGGCTAATGGCCACGGCAAACAGCCTAAAGAAAAAGCAGCAACAGCTTCAAGCTGATCAAGACCTACTGGCCGACAGATGGACCGAGGTCCTCGCGGCCGAAGAGTATGAACTCGAACGCCCCTCCAAAAGTTACCCAAAACGCAAGTTGCTCCCCCGACTAGAGGAGGAAGCGTACAAACCTGCATCACCAGCGCACAATACGGCAGACCGACCACCTCGTGGCCGCGACAGAGAGGCATGCAAGCCCTCCACCAAAACCGTACCCCGGCATCGCTCAAAAAGCATGAAGCCACGGGGGAACGCGCCGGACTTGCGGGATATATTGGAGGACAAGGCAAGACAATCCAGATCTATCTATGGATCACGTGGGCGCCCCAAGACCCACGACGAATACCGTCGCGCCGGATACAACTACTCCGGCCGGGCCGAACACAGCAGACAACGCTCTCTCGAGCTACGTCGCGATATTGCTCAATACAGAGGCGCCGCACACCCACTATGCTTCACTGACGAAGTAATGGATCATCAAATCCCTGAAGGGTTTAAACCCGTTAATATCGAATCCTACGATGGCACAACAGACCCCGCGGTTTGGATTGAGGATTATCTCCTCCATATACATATGGCCCGCGGCGACGATCTTCACGCCATCAAATATCTCCCGCTCAAGCTTAAAGGACCAGCTCGGCATTGGCTTAACAGCCTGCCCGCAGAGTCAATTGGATGCTGGGAAGACCTGGAAGCCGCATTCCTCGACAACTTCCAGGGCACGTATGTGCGACCACCGGACGCAGATGACCTAAGCCACATAATCCAGCAGCCAGACGAATCGGCCAGGCAATTCTGGACACGGTTCTTAACAAAGAAAAATCAAATCGTCGACTGTCCGGATGCAGAGGCCCTCGCTGCCTTCAAACATAACATCCGCGACGAGTGGCTGGCCCGGCACCTAGGACAGGAAAAGCCGAAATCCATGGCAGCCCTCACATCACTCATGACCCGCTTCTGTGCGGGAGAGGATAGCTGGCTAGCTCGCAGCAACAACCTCAGCAAAAACGCTGGCAGTCCGGATACCAAGGACCGCAATGGCAGGTTGCGTCGAAACAAAAACAAACGCCGCATTAACGGCGACAGCAATGAGGATACGGCAGTCAACGCCGGATTCCGAGGCTCCAAGCCCGGTCAACGGAAGAAGCCATTCAAAAGAACCACTCCGGGCCCGTCCAATTTGGACCGAATACTCGACCGCTCCTGTCAAATACATGGAACCCCCGAAAAGCCAGCTAACCACACCAACAGAGATTGTTGGGTATTCAAGCAGGCAGGCAAATTAATCGCCGAAAACAATGACAAGGGGCTACACAGCGATGACGAGGAAGAGACCCGGCCGCCGAACAACAGAGGACAAAAGGGATTCCCCCCTCAAGTTCGGACGGTAAACATGATATACGCAACGCATATACCCAAGAGGGAGCGGAAGCGTGCACTAAGGGACGTATACGCGATGGAGCCAGTCGCCCCAAAATTCAACCCATGGTCCTCTTGCCCGATCACTTTCGATCGAAGAGACCATCCGACCAGTATCCGCCATGGCGGATTCGCCGCATTGGTTTTAGACCCAATCGTCGATGGATTTCACCTCACGAGAGTCCTGATGGACGGCGGCAGTAGCCTGAACCTGCTTTATCAGGATACAGTGCGCAAGATGGGCATAGACCCTTCAAGGATTAAACCTACAAAGACAACCTTCAAAGGCGTCATACCAGGTGTCGAGGCCAGTTGTACAGGCTCAGTTACACTGGAAGTGGTCTTCGGATCCCCGGATAATTTCCGAAGCGAGGAGTTAATCTTCGACATAGTCCCATTCCGCAGTGGCTATCACGCTCTGCTCGGACGAACCGCGTTCGCAAAATTCAACGCGGTGCCGCATTATGCATACCTTAAGCTCAAGATGCCAGGCCCTCGTGGAGTCATCACGGTCAATGGAAACACGGAACGCTCCCTCCGAACGGAGGAACATACAGCGGCTCTCGCGGCAGAAGTACAGAGCAGCCTTTTAAGGCAATTTTCGAGTCCGGCCGTTAAACGACCGGACACGGCCAAACGCGCCCGGAGCAACATCAACCAAGACCACCTGGCACGTTCCGAGCACGCGTAGCAATGCGGCCTCAACCCCAGCCCTCGCACAATTGTAAGACAAACTCTCCGCGTACATAATTACGCCCTGGAGATACCATGGGCATAGGGGGAGAGGCACAACCACAACAGACCCAGAGTGCGGTTCGACCACACCAGGGGCTCCCAAGTGTGTCGCTCTTTTTATCTTTTATTTCTCTCTTTTTTATACAGAACTCTGTCCGGCGGCGAACCTGCCGAACTCATGATGCAACAGCCAGGGAGGGACAAAGGCCGCGACGAACACTCAGGTGGTCTCCATTACGAGCATTAAATTTGTTAAATACACCATTCCGCGGCCTACCCCTGGAGGGAGACGCCTTTAATTCGTCCAATCCCTTGCTTTCCGCACTATTTGTATCATTCCGCACTCATAGCAGATCTTCTCGAATAAAATGCAGCACTTTTTGCCCATAATTGCATTACCTTATATATATATGTTCATTTACGACATGTTGCATCCGTACATTTTGGTACGGCCAAATACACCAGGGGCTTATGTTCCCCGCATTATGGTGTGATAAAGTCCGCACACTTTCACAAGTGCGGCACCCCGAACTTATAGCATTATATGAATCGGCTCCGAATCATGTCTTGGGTCAATAGTTGGGTTTGCCCGGCTCCCATGTTTGGCACCTTACGTTCCGTTCTATCGGCTAAGGTAGCACTGGGAGAACCACTGCGATTGCGCCCCGGTTGAGCCGGGTTAACGCCTCAGTGGAGAAAGCTAAAACTGACTGTCATGATAAGGCGAGAGACTGGTCGCTGTTCGAGAGGTCCTTTCGGGTCCTTAAAGACCTACGCCGCTTCGAGCGAAGTTCCGGATAATGTCCGACGAAGGCGTGGATAGCGCCCCTAATTCGGTCTTCCGAATACTAGGGGCTTCGCCGAAATTTAAAATTATAGAATTCTATGGCTAAGTGAGAGTGTTCAAGCACTATAAGTCCGGTTGCCTTGTTCGTTGTGTTGAGCGCCTCCCTAGATGGACCCAAAAATGGGAACAAGAGTGCTCAAGTTTATCCCGAACACCCCAGCACTCGTGGCATGGGGGCTGAAGCCGACGACTTGCCATCTCTCAGATTTAATAAACGGCCGCACAGAAGGTAATATTTTAAATTAACAAGCGTTGCTTAGCGCATATGAACAAAGTTTTCAGCGCACAGGATAACACATTGCGAATTTACTCAATAATTACATCCCTGGGGCACTCATCCGCAATCTTGCGGGCACCCTTCAGGACAGTCTTATAGTACATTTCGGGCGTACGATATTCCTTGCCCGCTGGTGGCGCGTCAGTGATTAGCTTCTCCGCATCCAGCTTGCCCCAATGCACCTTTGCGCGGGCAAGGGCCCGACGAGCACCTTCAATACAGGCGGAGCGCTTGATAACCTCCACCCAGGGGCACGCATCCACCAACCGTCGCACGAGGCCGAAGTAGCTCCCAGGCATGGCCTCTCCAGGCCACAGCCGGACTATGAGGCCCTTCATGGCCTGCTCGGCCACCTTGTGGAGCTCGACCAGCTGCTTCAGCTGGTCGCTAGGGGGCACCGGATGGCCGGCCTCAGCATACTGAGACCAGAAGACCTTCTCCGTTGAGCTCCCCTCCTCGGCTCGGTAGAATGCGGCGGCATCAGACACGCTGCGAGGCAGATCTGCAAACGCCCCTGGAGAGCTCCGAATTCGGGTAAGTAACACGTAATTTACATTCACATGCTTGCTTTGCATGAAAAATGCCTTACCCGCCGCTATCTTCCTCACCAACTCAATCTCCTGAAGGGACTTATGGGCATCGGCCTTGGCAGTCTTGGCACTTTCGAGAGCCGAGGCAAGCTCGGACTCTCGAGTCTTTGAGTCACGCTCCAAACTCTCATGCTTTTCCATGAGAGCCTGGAGCTCTTGCTGAACCACCGCCACCCGCGCCTCCTGCTTTTCTCGCTCTGCCCGTTCCGCGGCCGCATTGCGTTCGGCCGCAGACACGGCCTCCTTCAGGGTCGCCACCTCGTTCGTGGCCCCTGCAGTACCCATGTTATCCTTGTTATTTTTTGTTGCAACCTAAATCCTTTTCTGTAAGGTACAAGTTCAAAGTGGTGTTACTCACCTTCTTTGTCCTGGAGCTGCTTCTTGGCGCGGCCGAGCTCTTGCTCGGACCGCTCGAGCTCCTGCTTCAAAGCACCGACCTCCGCAGTCAGTGCGGCAGAGGTCAGCAGCGCAGCCTGCAACCCATATTGACATAATTTTTTAGCAACCCTGCGTATATCTTTTTTTTCAGATCCTCAGTCCGGCTTTTCTTTCCGAACACCGAACCGAGCATCAGGGGCTACTGTCTATGCGGTATTACATTGCATATTTTTAACTTCTTACCTCAAAGCCTGATAGAAGGCTACTGCAGGCTTCGGTCAGCCCGCTCTTGGCAAGCTGTACCTTCTGAATCACCGCACTCATAATAGTGCGGTGTTCTTCCTCGATGGAAGCGCTCTGGAGCGCCTCCAACAAATTGTCCGGCGCCTCCGGTTGGACGGAAGCCGCCGGCGTCACGGTCTTGCCCTTCGTGCGAAGGGGCCGCCGGCCGGACTCCGGAACCACTGCGGGTTCTGATATGGAGTCCGGCGCAAAGTCCGGGAGGACGCCTTGTGGCGCCTCCGGAGCCTCCCCCTGATGGGTCCCTTCTTGGGATCCCACCTCGGCGTCCTCGGTGTCGCGAGGGGTGGAGGCGGTCGGGATGGAGTCTACATCCGACGGAGCCAACGACCCGCTCGATGAAGCAGGGAGATCATCACTGGCCGGACTACAGGCAGCATGCGGCATCAGAATGACACTATGTGACGCAGAAAAAGAAATTATAAATCATTCAGGAATCCGGATACTTACGATCTCGCCGGAGGCCTGGCCCTTGAAGGCCATTCTTCCTCGCCAACGTTGATGTTGGCGGAGCTGTCCGGGGGAATAGTCCTTCCCCTCTTGGACCCTTCGGCCTCCCCTGTTGGGGAAGCCTTCCTCTTCCTCTCTCCCTCCTCTGGGAGAGAGTCCTCTTTCTCCTCCTCGTTTTCGGGGGAGGAGTCCGCCCCGGAGTCGTCGGACACCTGAAAACGGGAACTCTTTCGAGCACCCGTGGCCTCCTTCTTGGCCTTCTTCTCCGGCACCACGTGCGGTGCCGGAACCAGCAGCCTCGCTAGACGGGCGTCTACTGGGTTTTCTGGCATAGGAGCCGGGCAGATAATCTGCTCCGCCTTCCTCATCCAGTCCTGTCAAAGGAAAAGGGGAAATTAAAACCCGCATAGAGTCAAACTATGAAAAGCAAGTGTCCCGTAAAGGGGTAGAATCACTTACCTCGTCGGCTTGGCGCTGCGAGCGAAATCCGCGATCTTCAGTCGCGGATGCGGGGGCTTCGGCGCCCTTAAACAGCACCCTCCAGGCGCCTTCGTACGTCGTGTCGAAGAGCCCGCTCAGCGCCTGGTGCTGTTCCGCATTGAACTCCCACAGATTGAATGCCCGCTCTTGGCATGGGAGAATCCGGCGGACGAGCATGACTTGGACCACGTTAACCAGCCTGAGCTTCTTCACCAGCTTCTGGATACAGGCTTGGAGTCCCGTCAGCTCCTCCGAACTACCCCACAGCAAGCCCTTCTCTTTCCAGGAGGTGAGCTGCGTGGGGATACCAGATCTAAACTCAGGGGCCACCGCCCACTTAGGGTCGCGCAGCTCGGTGATATAGAACCACCCCGATTGCCACCCGTTGACGGATTCCATGAAGGCCCCTTTGAACCAAAGGACATTGGGCATCTTGCCCAACATGGCGCCTCCGCACTCCGCTTGAGTGCCCTTCACTACCTTCGGCTTGACATTGAAGGTCTTGAGCCACAAGCCGAAGTGGGGCTGGATGCAGAGGAAGGCCTCGCACATGACGATAAACGCCGAGATGTTGAGGATGAAGTTCGACGCCAGATCATGGAAATCCAGGCCGTAGTAGAACATGAGCCCCCGGACAAAGGGATGAAGGAAAGCCCAGTCCGCGGAGGAAGTGGGGAAGAAAAACGACCCTCTCATGGGGCCTGGGGTGGGGATGAGCTTCCCCTCGTCGGGCAGCCGGTGCGCGATGTCGCCGGACAGGTAGCCGGCGCTGCGCAGTCTTTCGATGTGCTCCTCCGTAACGGAGGAGGTCATCCACTTGCCTCCCGCTCCAGACATGACTGGGGAAGGTTGAGACAAGATGTGCGGGCTTGGGCGCTGGAGCTCGAGTGCACGGAGATGGATAAGCAAAGGAGGAAGAAGGCGTAGGTGAAAAGGTGAATCCTTATCCCTTATATGGGCGGGCGAAGTCTACGCGTCCCCCACCGGCCTGGTAAAACTCGCTTATCCCCCAAGCGTCACCATCAATGGCGCGGTTGGGTTACCCACGTCCGTATTGATGAGAATCCCGGATTAAGGGGGAACACGATCTCTGCTTCGACAAGACGTGCCAAGGAAACCGCTTCGCTAAATGCGCTGAGGTGGTAGAGTAAAAAACGATTCAAGTAATGGCTTGGTAGTGGCGTGACGTCATGCCGCAAAAAACGTCAGCAGATTGAACTTGTGTATATATTATTCTCTCTACGGTGGAATGTGGAATTTATTTTGCAGAGCCGGACACTATCCTGGTGTTCACAATCTTCTATCATTCGGAGGAGGAACCCGCCTTGCAATGCCAAGCAATATACGCGCCGGACTTATCGTCATTGAAGCCTGGTTCAGGGGCTACTGAGGGAGTCCTGGATTAGGGGGTGTCCGGATAGCCGGACTACCATCATCAGCCGAACTATCATCGGCCGGACTATCATCATCGACCGGACTCCAAGACTATGAAGATACAAGATTGAAGACTTCGTCCCGTGTCCGGATGGGACTTTCCTTGGCGTGGAAGGCAAGCTTGGCGATACGGATATGTAGATCTCCTACCATTGTAACCGACTCTATGTAACCCTAGCCCTCTCCGGTGTCTATATAAACCGGATGGCTCTAGTCCGTAGGACACAACAACAACCATTACAATCATACCATAGGCTAGCTTCTAGGGTTTAGCCTCCTTGATCTCGTGGTAGATCCACTCTTGTAAACATCCACAATATCAATATCAATCAAGCAGGACGTAGGGCTTTACCTCCATCAAGAGGGCCCGAACCTGGGTAAAACATTGTGTCCCTTATCTCCTGTTACCATCCTCCTAGACGCACAGTTCGGGACCGCCTACCCGAGATCCGCCGGTTTTGACACCGACAACCATCCCCTGCATATTGTAGTTCATCACAAAGCTCTTGTAGCTAGGTGGGAGCGACTGAAGGATTTTGGCAATGAACGCCTCGTCCGGGAGGTTAATGTCCAGCTGGGACAAACGGTTGTGCAACCCAGACATTTTGAGTATGTTCTCACTGACAGAACTATTTTCCTCCATCTTACAACTATAGAACTTGTCAAAGACTTCATATCTCTCGACCCGGGCATGAGCTTGAAAAACCATTTTCAGCTCTTCGAACATCTCATATGCTCCGTGTTGCTCAAAACGCGTTTGGAGCCCCGGTTCTAAGCTGTAAAGCATGCCGCACTGAACGAGGGAGTAGTCATCAACACGCGACTGCCAGGCGTTCATAACGTCTTGAGTTGCAGGGAAAACGGGTGCTTCACATAGCGGTGCATCCAGGACATATGCTCTTTTGGCAGCTATGAGGATGATCCTCAAGTTCCAGACCCAGTCCGTGTAGTTGCTTCCATCATCTTTCAGCTTCGTTTTCTCTAGGAACGCGTTGAAGTTGAGGGCAACATTCGCATGGGCCATTTGATCTACAAGACATATTGCAAAAGTTTTTAGACTAAGTTCATGATAATTAAGTTCATCTAATAAAATTATTTAATGAACTCCCACTGAGATAGACATCCCTCTAGTCATGTAAGTGATCCATGATACGAGTCAACTAGACCGTGTCCGATCATCACATGAGACGGACTAGTCATCGTCGGTGAACATCTTCATGTTGATCGTATCTTCTATATGACTCATGTTCGACCTTTCGGTCTCTTGTGTTCCGAGGCCATGTCTGTACATGCTAGGCTCGTCAAGTCAACCTAAGTGTTTTGCATGTGTAAATCTGTCTTACACCCGTTGTATGTGGACGTTAGAATCTATCACACCCGATCATCACGTGGTGCTTCGAAACAACAAACTTTCGCAACGGCGCACAGTTAGGGGGAACACTTTCTTGAAATTATTATGAGGGATCATCTTATTTACTATCGTCGTTCTAAGCAAATAAGATGCAAAAACATGATAAACATCACATGCAATCAAATAGTGACATGATATGGCCAATGTCATATTGCTCCTTTGATCTCCATCTTTGGGGCGCCATGATCATCTTCGTCACCGGCATGACACCATGATCTCCATGATCATGATCTCCATCATCGTGTCTCCATGAAGCTGTTCGCCAACTATTACTTCTACTACTATGGCTAACAGTTTAGCAAAGAAGTAAAGTAATTACATGGCGTTATTCAGTGACACGCAGGTCATACAATAAATAAAGACAACTCCTATGGCTCCTGCCGGTTGTCATACTCATCAACATGCAAGTCGTGATTCCTATTACAAGAACATGATCAATCTCATACATCACATATAATTCATTCATCACATCCTTTTGGCCATATCACATCACAAGGCATATGCTGCAAAAACAAGTTAGACGTCCTCTAATTGTTGTTGCATGTTTTTACGTGGCTGCAATAGGGTTCTAGCAAGAATGTTTCTTACCTACGTCAAAACCACAATGTGGTATGCCAATTTCTATTTACCCTTCATAAGGACCCTTTTCATCGAATCCGATCCGACTAAAGTGGGAGAGACAGACACCCGCTAGCCACCTTATGCAACTAGTGCATGTCAGTCGCTGGAACCTGTCTCACGTAAGCGTACGTGTAAGGTCGGTCCGGGCCGCTTGATACCACGATGCCGCCGAAACAAGATAAGACTAGTAGTAGCAAGTAAATTGACAAAATCTACACCCACAACAAAATTATGTTCTACTCGTGCATAGAAACTACGCATAGGCCTAGCTAATGATGCCACTGTTGGGGAATGTTGCAGAAAATAAAAAAAATCTATGCTTCACCAACATCAATCTATGGAGTCATCTAGTAACGAGAGAGAGGAGTGCATCTACATACCCTTGTAGATCGCGAGCGGAAGCGTTCAAGAGAACGAGGTTGAGGGAGTCGTACTCATCCTGATCCAAATCACCGAAGATCCTAGTGCCGAACGGACGGCACCTCCACGTTCAACACACATACGGTTGGGGAAGAAGTATCCTCCTTCTTGATCCACCAAGGGGGAAGGATAGGTTGATGGAGATCCGGCAGCACGACGGCGTGGTGGTGGAAGTAGCGGGGAATCTCGGCAGGGCTTCGCCAAGCTCAGCGAGAGGGAGAGGTGTTGAGGGGGGGGAGGGAGGCGCCAGGGACTAGGGTGCGCAGCCCTCCCTCCCCCAAACTTTCACGGTGGCCGAAACTGGACTTCCTATATACAAATCTTCACCTCCGGACCATATCGGAACTCCTCGTGATGTCCGGGATCTCATCCAGGACTGTGAACAACTTTCGGGTTACCGCATACTAATATCTCTACAACCCTAGCATCACCGAACCTTAAGTGTGTAGACCCTATGGGTTCGGGAATCACGCAGACATGACCGAGAAAGCTCTCCGGCCAATAACCAACAGCGGGATCTGGATACCCATGTTGGCTCCCACATTGTTCCACGATGATCTCATCGGATGAACCACGATGTCGAGGATTCAAGTAATCTCGTATACAATTCCCTTTGTCAATCGGTATGTTACTTGCCCGAGATTCGATCGTCGGTATCCCAATAACTCGTTCAATCTCGTTACCGGCAAGTCACTTTACTCATATCGTAATGCATGATCCCGTGACCAACCACTTTGTCACATTAAGCTCATTATGATGATGCATTACCGAGTGGGCCCAGAGATACCTCTCCGTCATACGGAGTGACAAATCCCAGTCTCGATCTGTGTCAACCCAAGAGACACTTTCGGAGATACTTGTAGTATACCTTTATAGCCACCCAATTACGTTGTGAGGTTTGGTACACCCAAAGCACTCCTATGGTATCCAGAAGTTACACGATCTCATGGTCTAAGGAAATGATACTTGACATTGGAAAAGCTCTAGCAAACGAACTACACGATCTTGTGCTATGCTTAGGATTGGGTCTTGTCCATCACGTCATTCTCCTAATGATGTGATCCTGTTATCAATGACATCCAATGTCCATAGTCAGGAAACCATGACTATCTGTTGATCAATGAGCTAGTCGACTAGAGGCTCACTAGGGACTTGTTATGGTCTATCCATTCACACATGTATTACAATTTCCGGGTAACACAATTATAGCATGAATAATAGACAATTATCATGAAATATAGTAATCATTTTATTATTGCCTCTAGGGCATATTTCCAACAGATGTCAGGACAACAACTGCTCCCAATCCGGCCAGCATTTTAGATCCGTCGAAGTGCATGATCAAATTGGAGTACGCGTCGTACTCTTTAGGGAGTTCGGCTTCTGTCCATTCGGCGACAAAGTCAGCCAATACTTGCAACTTAATGGTCCGCCATGGTTTGTATGTTATGTCAAACGGAAGGAGCTCAATAGCCCATTTAGCAATTCGGCCTGTTGCGTCACGGTTATTTGTTATATCATTGAGTGGTACTTCGGAGGCTGCCGTAATCAAACACTCTTGAAAGTAGTGTTGTAGCTTCCGGGATGCCATGAAGACCGCGTACGCTATCTTTTGATAGTGTGGGTACCAAGATTTGCATGGAGTGAGGACAGTGGACACGTAATATACTGGCTTTTGGAGCGGGAACTTGTGTCCGTCTGCTTCTGGTTTGACGACGAGCACTGCGCTTACAACTTGGTGTGTTGCGGCTATGTATAATACCATGGGTTTGCCAGTATTTGGCACGGTCAGGACTGGGTTGGTAGCCAAGAGTGCCTTTATTTCTTCCAATCCGGCCGTGGCCGTATCCGTCCACTCGAAGTGTTCGGTGCATCGAAGAACGCGATAAAGAGGTAGTGCCTTTTCTCCTAATCGGGAGATAAAGCGGCTTAGGGCAGCCACACATCCAGTTAGTTTCTGGATCTGCTTGAGGTCTGTTGGGATATCCAACTATGACAGAGCTCGGATTTTTTGCCGGATTTGCTTCAATTCCTCTATTGGAAACAATGAAGTCGAGCAATTTCCCGGAGGGTACACCGAAGACACATTTCTCCAGGTTGAGCTTGATGTCGTATGTTCGGAGGTTGTCGAACGTGAGCCTCAAGTCATCTATTAAAGTTTCAATGTGTCTTGTTTTAATGACCACGTCGTCTACGTAAGCCTCTACTGTTTTGCCGATTTGTTTTTCCAGGCATGTCTGAATCATGCGTTGGTAAGTTGCGCCGGCATTTTTGATCCCGAAAGGCATGGTGTTGAAACAGAAGGGGTCGTATGGTGTGATGAAGGCTGTTGCGGCTTGGGCGGACTCCGCCATCTTGGTTTGATGGTATCTGGAGTATGCGTCAAGGAAACACAATGAGTCGTGTCCTGTGGTGGCGTCAATGATTTGATCAATGTGGGGGAGGGGGAAGGGATCCTTGGGGCAAGCCTTGTTGAGGTCCTTGAAATCGACACATAGGTGCCAGGATTTGTCCTTCTTTGGTACCATTACCAGGTTTGCTAGCCAATCCAGATGTTTGATGTCTCTGATGAATCCGGCCTCGAGTAGCTTGGCTAGTTCTTCTCCCATGGCTTGCCGCTTAGGCTCTGAGAAGCGCCTAAGAGTCTGCTTGACTGGCTATTATCCTTTCAGTATATTGAGGCTGTGTTCGGCCAGCCTGCGTGGGATGCCCGGCATGTCTGAAGGATGCCAGGCAAAAATATCCCAATTCTCACACAGGAAATCTCGCAGTGCGGCGTCTATTGTGGGGTTCAACTGTGTCCCAATGGAAGCTGTCTTTGTACGGTCCCTTGGGTGGACCTGGAATTTGACTATCTCATTCGCGGGTTTGAAAGAGGTGGACTTGGGTCACTTGTCGAGTATCACGTCGTCTCTGTCCACTGTGATTCGCAGCGTTGTCAGTTCTTCGGCTGCGAGGGCTTCTAATGCCTCCTCCAGGGCTAGTGCGGCAGTTTTATTTTCGGCGCGGAGTGCGATATCCAGATTACTAGCTAGAGCGATGATTCCATTGGGCCCAGGCATTTTGAGCTTCATGTACCCATAATGGGGTATGGCTTCGAAGCTCGTGAATGCATCCCGCCCGAAGAGGGTGTGGTATCCGCTGCTGAATGGGGCCACTTTGAATGTAATTTCTTCGGACCTATAATTCTCCGACGTGCCGAATACCACATCCAGTGTGATTTTTCCCGCACATCGCGCCTCCCGACTAGGGATGATTCCCCTGAAGGTCGTGCTGCTTCGCTCAATGCGGCTCATGTCAATTTCCATCTCGTTGAGGGTTTCCTCGTAGATGAGGTTTAGGTCGCTTCCACCGTCCATGAGCACTTTAGTGAGCCGGAAGCCGTCCACGATTGGAGTAAGGACCAAGGCGGTTGGTGCCCGGACTGTTCGGAATTGAGGTTCGTCACTGGCATTCTAAGTTATAGCCGTGTCGTTCCATGGATTTATTGTTGCCATGTGGCAAACTTCGGCGAGACTGCGTTGAGCTCGCTTGCGCCTATTATTTGAGGCGAAAGTCTCAAAGACTGTCAATACCATATTGTTATTGTCGGCGGGATGTTGCTCTGATGTATGGTTTATGAGGAGATCCTCGCCGCTCTTTGCTACCTGCTGGAGTATCCAACATGCTCTAAGGCTATGTGTTGGCGTGGTATCCGGTGTACTGTGAATTTTGCATGGCCCATTGAGCCATTCCTCCAATACGGTTCCACGCCTTGCATCGGGCCTTGGTTTTTTGGTAATTGAGTCGGGTAACTTACGAGAGTTTGCCCTTTTAGTTCGGACTAAGGGTTTAGTGAGAGCCGGATCATCCCAGAAGCTTGTTTGGGTTTTCCAAGCGCTTTCCATCGTGCAGTATTTCTGCACTATGTCTGCTAAGTCAGCAAAGTCTACTATGTCACGGCGACTTATAGCATTGAGGATCCCTTTGTCCGTGCAATTTTTCCAAAAGAGGGAGATTGCGTCTCCCTTGCGACAGTCCTTGACCCTGTTTATCACAAGGAGGAATCTGGCACAGTAATGATGTACTGTCTCTTGGGGCTCTTGTCTGATATGCGAAAGGTTGAACAAATCTGGGTGGGTGGGCGGTTTTGAATCCGAATCCTGACCCAATCTAAGACCAAGGAGCAAAGAAGCTTCCGAGCTTAACGGCTCGGGCTCCGAGATGTCGCCCAATTTCTTCGGCCCGCCGCCCGATTCGGAATTCGGGGTTTGGGTCATGTCCTCCCGCGAGCGGGTGTCCGGCCCAGAGAGCTCGGAAATCCGGACATAGTTCAGCCTCAAAATAGAGGGAGAGTTCGTACGATGCTCTTCCACTACCCCAATCTCATGGGTGACCGGTGGAGAATAAATCTCCCTTTGGTCGGGTTTAAGCCCGATCCGGTCATAGTCCGTAGCGACGCCCAGGGCGGCGATGCATCCAAGAGCTCATTAAGGGAGGAGAGCTCCATTGGGTCCATCTGTTCGGTGAGTTTCGAATCGATGTGGAGGCTGTTTTTGATGAGCTGAGAAGTCATCGCTAGCGCGATAGCCGATCGGGCAGTCATGACAAAGCCGCCCAGCCGGAGAGTTTGGCCTAGGGCCAAGGCACCCACAGAGGTGATGTTGTACTTGAGAACGAGACGAGCCATCAAGCCTTGTTGCGACGACACAGTGGAACTCTCAATGAAAGCACCAATGTCGGTGTCAAAACCGACGGATCTCGGGTATGGGGTCCCGAACTGTGCATCTAATGCTAATGGTAACAGGAGACTGGGGACACGATGTTTAAATAGGTTCGGGCCCTCTCGATGGAGGTAATACCCTACTTCCTGCTTGATTGATCTTGATGATATGAGTATTACAAGAGTTAATCTACCACGAGATCGTAGAGGCTAAACCCTAGAAGCTAGCCTATGATTATGATTGTTCTGTCCTACGGACTAAACCCTCCGGTTTATATAGACACCAAAGGGGGCTAGGGTTACACAGAGTCGGTTATAGAGAAGGAGATCTATCATCCGAATCGCCAAGCTTGCCGTCCACGCAAAGGAGAGTCCCATCCGGACACGGAACGGAGTCTTCAAACTTGTATCTTCATAGTCCAACAGTCCGGCCAAAGTATATAGTCCGGCTGTCCGGATACCCCCTTATCCAGGACTCCCTCCAGCGCCGCCGCCGTCACCAGCGCCGTCGACGGGGCAGGCAAGCGTGGCCACTCCTCCGCGGCCGGAGCAGTCCCAGCATCCGCCACCAGGCACGCCGCCGTCTTGGATCTCATCTGCCGCGCCGCACCCGACGCCTCGCCCGAGCACGCGCCCTCGCGGCCCTCCGACGAGAGTTCCAGATGCACAGGGTCGTGGAACTAGATCCACGGCCGCCCGGTGGAAAGTGCCACCCTCGCCCTGCCCCCAGGCCATGCGCCTCCGCTGCGAACGCCACGAAATCGTCGACCAATGGCCCTGCTGGCACAGCGCTCCGCCGCAGCTCCTCCGCCGAACCTACCTCGTCGTCGTCCGAGTCCTCCGACTCCAAAGCCTAGAAATGATTGTGCTGCGACCCCAACGCCGCCGCCAGTGAGCCAGAGACAGTTGCACCGCGCCCTAGGGGGGAGCCCGCACCGCGACGCACTAGGGTCCAATCCGCCGTCGAGGGGGCGCCCGGCGCCCTCGCTGCCGAGGGCTTGCTCACGCCCGCGAAGTCGCCCTGCAGCGCACCCAACGCCTCGCTCATTTCGAATCTACAGCGGATTCAGTTGGTTACTGATTGCAAGAATGTGGTAGATGACTGGAATGCCAGACGAGACCGCTCGAGCTATGGCCCTGTTGAGGGAGTCCCGGATTAGGGGGTGTCCGGATGACCGGACTATGACCTTTGGCCGGACTCCTGGACTATGAAGATACAAGATTGAAGACTTTGTCCCGTGTCCGGATGGGACTTTCCTTGGCGTGGAAGGCAAGCTTGGCGATACGGATATGTAGATCTCCTCCCATTGTAACCGACTCTGTGTAACCCTAGCCCTCTCCGGTGTCTATATAAATCGGAGGGTTTTAGTCCGTAGGACGAACAACAATCATACCATAGGCTAGCTTCTAGGGTTTAGCCTCTCTGATCTCGTGGTAGATCTACTCTTGTACTACCCATATCATCAATATTAATCAAGCAGGAGTAGGGTTTTACCTCCATCGAGAGGGACCGAACCTGGGTAAAAACATCGTGTCCCTTGTCTCATGTTACCATCCGCCTAGACGCACAGTTCGGGACCCCCTACCCGAGATCCGCCTGTTTTGACACCGACATTGGTGCTTTCATTAAGATTTCCGTTGTGCCATCGCCATCAGGAAGGATGCCTCATCCCGTCTTTAAAGACGGCTCTGTTGCTAAAGGAGCTTTGGCTATCGGCCAAACTCTCTGGCTAGGCGGTTTTCTTATGACCGCCTGTTCGGCCGCCGCGCCGACGATGACTTCTCGGGTCATCGAAAGCAACCTCCACGTCAACTCGGAACTCGCCGAGCAGTTAGATCCGATGGAGCTCTCTTTTGTAAACGAGCTCTTGGATCGCATCGCCGCCCTGGGAGTCGCTACAGACTATGATCAGATTGGGCTTAAACCCGATCCGAGAGAGATTAACTCTCCCCAGGTCACCCACCACGTTGCAGTGGTGGACGAACAATGCGGCAAGTCTTCATCTATCTTAAGGACTAGTTATGTCGGGATTCCTGACCCCTACAAGCCGGATACCCTCGGAGGGGAGGACGTCGCTCGAGCCCTGAACCTAAAGTCAGGCAGCTGGCTAGATTCATTGGAAAACATCCAAGAACCCAAGCTTCCAAATTCGGAAACTCCTTGGCCCCTGAGTCTCAGATTGGGCGAGGTTCCAGATTTAACTCCACCCGCCCACCCAAATATAAGGGATCTATCCCAAATTCGGCAAGAGCCCACAGAAATAGTACACCATTACTGGGCCAGATTCCTCCTGGTTATGAACAGGATAGAGGACTGCCGCGAGGAGGATGCAATTTCATTCTTCTGCAATAATTGCATGGATGTCGGAATCCTCAACGCCATAAGTCGCTGTGAAATTACACGCTTCGCTGACTTGGCATCCATAGTACGAAAATACTATGCGATGGAAAGTGTCCGGAAAACCGAAATAAAATTCTGGGACGATCCGGCCCTGAATACAACCCCAGTCCAAAATAAAAGGGTGCATTATCACCAGGCACCTGGGTTAAACACCAAAAAGCAAAAACCCTCTATAGGGCATGGAACCGTACTAGAGGGATGGCTCAATGGACCCTGTAAAATCCATAGTACAGAGGGCGCCACACCAACTCATAGCCTTAGAGCATGTTGGATACTCCGGCAGGTGGCCAGGAGTGGCGAGGAGCTTTTAACTCCGGAATTCACAGAGCACCAGCCCAGGGATACCAGTACGGTATTAACAGTCTTCAAGACTTTCGCATCAAATAATATGCGGAAACGAACACTCCGCAGCCTTGCCGAAGTCTACCAAGTAGCAACAATAAACCCATGGAGTGACACGGCTATTACCTTTAATGCCAGTGATGAACCTAAATTCCGAACAGCCCGAGCACCAGCTGCACTAGTCCTCAGTCCAATAGTGGACGGCTTTCGACTTACCAAGGTACTCATGGACGGTGGCAGCGGATTGAACCTCATTTATGAGGAAACCCTTCGAAAAATGGAAGTAGACTAGAGTCGCATTGAGCGAAGCAACACAACCTTCAGAGGAATAATCCCCAGTCGGGAAGTGTGCTGTACAGGAAAAGTCACACTGGATGTGGTGTTCAGCACGCCGGATAATTATAGGTCCGAGGAGGTCACATTTCAAGTGGCCCCGTTCAGCAGCGGATACCATGTTCTGTTAGGGCGAGTGGCATTCACAATTTTTCAAGCTATACCCCATTACGGGTACATGAAGCTCAAAATGCCCGGACGCGATGGAATCATCACTCTTGCTAGTGACCCGGACATGGCACTCTGCACCGAAAACAAGACAGCCGCACTGGCCCTTGAGGCACTATCCAAAGCCCTAGCTGCTGAAGAACTGACTGCACTGCGCTCCATGGTGAACAGGGACGACGTGATACTCGATAGAAGATCCAAGTCCACCTCCTTTAAACCAGCGGACGAAATAGTCAAATTCCAAGTCCATCCAACGGACCCTACAAAAACAGCCTCCATCGGGGCGCAATTAAACCCTGATGTAGATGCCGCACTACGAGAATTCCTACGCGAAAATTGGGACATTTTTGCCTGGCACCCTTCAGACATGCCAGGAATCCCACGCAGGCTGGCCGAGCACAGCCTAAACATCCTAAAAGGATTTAAGCCTGTTAAGCAAGCTCTTCGGCGTTTCTATGAACCTAAGAGACAAGCCATGGGAGAGGAGCTAGCCAAACTACTGGAGGCCAGATTCATCAGAGATATAAAACATTCGCACTGGCTAGCAAACCTGGTGATGGTACCAAAGAAGGACAAATCCTGGTGCCTATGCATCGATTTCAAGGACCTCAACAAGGCTTGCCCAAAGGACCCCTTCCCCCTCCCCCGCATCGATCAAATCATCGACGCTACCATAGGACACGATTCATTGTGTTTCCTCGACGCATACTCTGGCTACCATCAAATTAAGATGGCAGGACCAGACCAAGCCGCAACGGCATTCATCACCCCATATGGCCCATTCTGCTTCAACACAATGCCCTTCGGGCTCAAAAACGCCGGCGCAACATATCAGCGCATGATTCAGACATGTCTGGCAAACCAGATCGGGAAAACAATTGAAGCATAGGTAGATGACGTGGTCATCAAAATTAAGCATGTCGAAACTCTAGTAGACGACTTGAGGCTCACATTCGATAACCTCCGAGCATATGACATCAACTTAACCCAGAAAAATGCGCTTTCGGCGTACCAGCTGGAAAGCTCTTGGGCTTCATTGTATCCGGTAGAGGAATTGAAGCAAACCCAGCCAAGATCCGAGCTCTGTCGCAATTGGATATTTGAAAGGACCTCAAGCAAATACAAAAATTGACTGGATGCGTGGCGGCTCTTAGCCGCTTCATCTCCCGCTTGGGAGAAAAGGCATTACCCCTTTATCGCCTCCTCCGGCGCACCGAACACATTGAGTAGACGGATGCCGCCACGACCGGACTCGAAGAAATAAAAGCCATATTGGCAACAAACCCGGTCCTGGCCGCGCCTAACAACGGCGAACCAATGCTATTATACATTGCGGCAACTCATCAAGTTGTAAGTGCAGTGCTCGTCGTCGAACGAGAAACGGACGGACACAAATTCCCCCTTCAAAAACCAGTTTACTAGGTGTCCACTGTCCTCACTCCATGCATGTCACGGTACTCGCATTATCAAAAGATAGCGTACGCGGTATTCATGGCATCCCTGAAGCAACGACACTACTTTCAAGAGTGTTCAATAACAGTAGCCTCCGAAGTACCTCTTAACAATATTATAAACAACCGCGACGTGACGGGCCAGATTGCCAAATGGGCCATTGAGCTCCTCCTGTTCGACATAACCTATAAGCCACGGCGAGCTATCAAATCGCAAGTTTTGGCCGACTTTGTCGCCGAATGGACTGAAACCGAACTCCCTAAAGAGTACGGCACATATTCCAACTGGATCATGCACTTCGACAGCTCCAAAATGTTAGTGGGTCTGGGGGCTGGCATCGTTCTGACGTCCCCAACAGGAGATACAGTTCAATATGTACTCCAGATAATGTATACGGACTCTAACAATGCAGCCGAATACGAGGCCCTTCTACATGGTCTCCGGATGGCAGTATCCATGGGCATCCAACGCCTAGAGGTGCGTGGGGATCCGAACCTCGCGATATCCCAAACAAATGGAGATTTGGACGCCAAGGATCCGAAAATGGCAGCTTATCGCAACACCGTCCTAAAAATGTCAGCTCGGTTTGAGGGGCTCGAATTTCACCATATAGCCCGGGAAAACAATCAGGCAGCAGACGTCTTGACTCGCATCAGCGCAAAGCGCGATGCAGTCCCCCCCCCCAACATTTTCTTGGAGAGGCTATTCAAGCCATCCGTACAGTGGGAAGGGGAATCCGGAAATAACAACCCGGACCTAGCCGCACCACCTGACACCGAACATTCTGACACAACGGGAGGCTCCGCCAATGAGGTAACATCCTCAGCCCACGTAATAATGGCAGTCATTGCCCCGTGGACAGAACCATTCTTAGCCTACTTAACTAGGCAGGAACTTCCCGAGGACCAAAACGAGGCACGCTACATAGTGCGGCGATCTAAAGCCTATAAAGTCCATGAAGGAGAGCTTTATAAGAAAAGCACCACCGGAGTCCTTCAAAGGTGCATCTCCGAAGAGGAAGGAGGGAACCTTCTAGCTGAAATTCATGCCGGACTCGGCGGGCACCACGCCGCAGCCCGGGCTCTTGTAAGCAAGGCCTTCCTTACTGGATTTTATTGGCCGACGGCCCGGGCAGATGCTCAGGACTTAGTCCAACGATGCGTAGGTTGCCAATTATTCGCTAACCAAAGCCATATGCCACCCACCGCCCTCCAAACTATACCCATCACCTGGCCCTTTGCGGTCTGGGGGCTTGACATGGTTGGACCCCTTAAAGGAGGAACCCACAAGAAAAAATACCTATTGTTCATGGTTGACAAATTCACCAAATGGATAGAGGCCAAGCCTGTTAAGACGGCCGAAACCGGACTGGTGATAGACTTCATATCAGGGGTCGTACACCGTTACGGTGTCCCCCACAGCATCATCACTGATAACGGCACGAACTTTACGGCCGACAAGGTAAAACTCTGGTGCAAAAACATGGGCATCAAGCTCGACTACGCTTCAGTCTATCACCCACAAACTAACGGTCAAGTCGAGCGAGCAAATGGTCTAATCATGAGCGGCATCTAACCCAGACTAGTGCGGTCCCTCAAGGAATCTAACACGCACTGGGTAGAGGAGCTCGACTCCGTACTCTGGGGGCTGCGGACCACGCCGAATCGCACTACCGGATTTACATCATTCTTTATGGTATACGGCGCAGAGGCAGTTATGCCCTGCGACATAATTCATGACTCACCTCGTGTGCGCATGTACGAAGAAAGGGAAGCCGAACTCGAACGGAAGGACAGTTTGGACGCCTTGGAAGAGGAGCGTGACGTGGCAAAAGCCCGTTCCGCATTCTATCAACAGCAAGCTCGAAGATATCAAAGCAGAGAAGTACGGGCCAAAACTTACAATGTTGGCAAACTAGTTCTACGCCTGCCGGACAAGAAAAAGGACAAAGTCAAGCCCAAATGGGAAGGTCCCTTCATAATCGACCAAGTCCTGACTGGCGGAGTGTACCGTCTGTGAAACGCATCGGATAACCAACTCGAGCCGAACCCATGGAACGCAGCCCGTCTACGAAGATTCTACGCCTAGCGCTGGACTCTGTGTTTGTCTACTTCCTCTATCCATTTTTTACACATTAGCTGTCTTATATTTCTCTCCTTCTCCCTCCTTTTCTCTTACAGCCTTTTAAGGGCTCGCTTGCGCCTCGTTCGCACACAATCATGCGCTATCCGCGCTCATTATACCTGGGGGCTTCTTTAACAGAAGCTTGTTTATATGGGCCTCATGCCCAACACATGTGTCACACTTCCGCATGTACCTTTTATTCACCATTATATGCATCGATATGACTTAAGTTTTGGCCAAGCTGGGTTGCCTGGCTCCTGTGCTTACCCCTACGTTCCCGATTGTTCGGCTAGGCGGTAAAGGGAGCACCTCTGCGATTGTTACTGCCGGGTCAGCCAGATGTGTACCTCAGACTGGGTGAAGCCGAAAGCTAGCGTTCTTAAGGGAATATTCGGTCGGTGAACTAAAAGATGATCTCCCACTCGTTTATTTATCTGCCCCCAGATGCTTTTCTGCTTTTTTCGCAGTCCGGACATGCACTTTAGGGCATGCCTCACAGGGAAAGGAACCCCTAACGGAACTATTCTCCCTGGAAGATGTTTCTTACTAACCATGTAATATAACATAACTAGTTGGGCACTTGTCTGATAAAGCACTAATGACCCCTACGCCTGGTCTTCACGCATGCCCCGGTTCTTACATAACCGAGAGGGTATTCGGACACACTCCGGACTATCGGGTCCCGAGGTTGAAGCGAAAAGGTCCACCATGACAAACGATCTACAATCCGGCTAGAAGGCATTTTACATGTCATTTTAAATTACATAGTCAATTTGACTGGGTATATTCCACTTCAATACCATCCAACAGGCTGTCTAATTTACAGTCTTGTTGGGAATATTTGGCGGCCAACTCTACCTGGCCGTACACTAAACTGACAGGGATCTCCTTCCCATCAGGCCCTACAGGTCCGACCTCGGCCATGTGGTTTGGGTCAGCCTTCGTGTACCGCGTCTTCACCATGGCCCAGGCCTCCCTGGCGCCTTGACGGTAGGTCGATATCTTCCATAATCTAAAGCGCCGCCGCGCTCCCTTTAGCTTCTCTGCAAGCTCTCCAAGGCCTTCGGGCATGGAGACGGACGGCCACAAGGCCTGGGCGACGCCTTGCATCACCTGCCGAACTCGTTCGTGCAGTTGTGAGAGCTCGGGAAGAAGGTCACCCGTACAACCGGGCATTTCCTCCGCAGGTCGACCTGTCAGCATACCTACAGACATAACTCTGTCAATCGACTTCCTCGCCGAACTCTTCCTTTCGTAGTTCGTTCAAGCACTTACTAAAAATGCCGCGTCGAAGTCGCCGATTCTCCTTCACGGAGTCCGACAGCTGAGCACGAACATCCTTTAGTTCCTCGCCCAGCTGGGTGTTGGCATCTTGGAGCTTATTCTTCTCTTGCCTCACCCTTGTAAGCATGCTCTCGCCGGCCTTTAACCGGCGCAAGAGTTGTTGCTTGTCCGGATCCACTCCGGCGCCATCTGCAATGTTATTGTCAGCTTTGCAAGCACGCCGCACTCTTCAACATACTTATCTTTCGAAGCATATATTACCAGAGGGGGTCTCCTTGGCCTCCCCTGGCGCGGCTAGTGCAGCCTCAAGTTGGGCCTTGCATTCTTCCAGCTCCTGGGACAGTTGGGTATTCTTTTCTCTAAGATCCTGCATAACAAATGATCCTTAAAATCAGTTGTTCTAACTGTTTCAAGTCTCAGGGGCTACTGGCATATATAACCATCAAAATTTCTCACCCATATGTCTTTTACATACTACTCTATGGCTCTGGCTAGACCATTTTGAGCGGCACGGAGGTACGCATCTCCTGTATTAAAGGCATCCAATGCCTATTGGGAGAAACAAGCGTCACAAAGAATCTTCCGGCGACGCCTGTGGTTCATGGCACTCTCCACCTCAGAATTGGTGGCAGACAGCCCGTCCGCATCCTCTGTCGGAGGAGCGTCCGATGCGCGCCTCGTGTTCGCCTCCGCTTCCGGATCCGGCCTTGGAGCGTGGCCGGTAGAGGCACGATTGGCAACCTCTCCAGAAAAAGTCCGGCGAGCGCTCTTCTTCCTGAAAAAAGCATGAGCGTTAATATGCCTTGAGGGAATACAACCTGGGAATAAAATGACACGTCGTAACGTTGCACCGGCGTCTCAATCCGGACCGCATTTCTTTTCAGCTTGCTAGGCCTTGATGCCCCTTGTTGGCTAGCCGCCGCGGGCTCGGCCCTCCGCCTCAAGGACTTCCCCTGCAAAAACACCATTGATATACGGTGATCAAAAATAAGCACGTGTGGATCATCTTAAAGGTACTGGGACTTTGGTCTTGGTTACTTGTGAGGCTGGAAGTAGTCCAGGATAATCAGCCGTAATGGCCACTAAGGTGTTGTCCTTGCTCAATTGATGAAACACCCCATCGACCAGCTCCACACATAAGTCCGGGTCCTCTTGGGAGTCCGGGTCGAGGGACCGTTCCGGGTCCTCGGGTTGTGGAGGAGGGTTGTTTATCTCCTTTACAGTCTGGCGTAGCTCCTGCGTTGAAATTGCTAGACTAAATACTTAATTATGGGAATATGCAACAGATGGGCAAGTGAAAGTGTTCGCTTACCCAGCTTGGAGGATTGTACATAGAAAATCCGCCCCGTGGGTTGACGCGGAGGAATTCCTCCTCTTCTCCCTTGTACAAAGCGGATAAGATCTCTATTAGAGCGGCGGCCGTTTCCGGTCCCTTACAGCCGCACCGGGTGGCGTCATCCTCCCCGTTGAAATCCCACATGGGGTGGCCTCTGTACTGAAGCGGCTGCACCCCCCGCATAATGCATGTGGCCATGACCTCGATCATGGTCAGTCCATAATGGGCTAACAACCTTATCTGGTTCATCAGATAAGGGACGTCCTTATCATTTTCCTTCTGAGGGCTCCGTGGACGCCAGCTTAGGCACTTCTTCAGAGGAGCATTATTGAACTCAGGGAGGCCGATCCGAACAGGTTCCGGCAGGGGGACGTCTTCTATATAAAACCATTCTGAAGGCCAGTCTTCGGACGCCTTCTTTGGTGTTCCGGATAGATATCCGGTCCCGGCGATGCGCCATAGTTCGGCTCCGCCCACTTGATATATCGACCCCACCTAAGAACGGGGCACGAGGCAGAACAGCTTCTTCCACAGCGCGAAATGGGCCTCGATGCCCAAAAACAGCTCGCAAAGGGCTACGAAGCCCGCAATATGCAATATGGAGGTAGGCGTAAGGTTGTGTAACTGGAGGCCATAGAACTCCAGGAGCCCCCGGAGAAACGGTTGAATTGGAAATCTGAGCCCTCTTATCAAATAAGGGACAAGGCATACCCGCTCTCCTTTGGAGGGATTGGGGACGCTCTCCGCTTGCTCTCCGCCATTATAGGTGGCAAGCCTGGCTCGAACTGGGACCATGTAAGCTGGGGGGAGAAGCCCCTTGGTTTGGAGCGCCACTAGCTCGCTGTGCGGGACGGAACACCTCTCCCAATCTCCAGGCTGAGGGCTGGGGGGGAAGAGGAGGAGCTGCTCGACCGACCATGATGGAATGGATCTCTGTCGAATGCGCTCCGATGAATGCTCGCGGAGGGAGGATGGTGTGATTCGGATCTAAATCCCCGTCTCTTTTATAGGCGGCCCATTTGCGCAGCTAGGGGGGTAAATGAAAAAACATCCTGTCTTTTCGCATTCTTTTGACACGTGGAAGATGGCCATTATTGGGCACAGAAGCCAAGGAGCGCAACATTCACCAGAAGTCGGACACTATTCAATAGGTATATGGGATTTGGAGAAGAACCCGCCTTGCAATGCCGAAGACAAATCTGCGCGCCGGACTCATCGTCATTGAAGCCTGGTTCGGGGGCTACTGAGGGAGTCCTGGATTAGGGGGTGTCCAGATGACCGGACTATGACCTTTGGCCGGACTCCTGGACTATGAAGATACAAGATTGAAGACTTCATCCCGTGTCCGGATGGGACTTTCCTTAGCGTGGAAGGAAAGCTTGGCGATACGGATATGTAGATCTCCTCCCATTGTAACCAACTCTGTGTAATCCTAGCCCTCTCCGGTGTCTATATAAACCGGAGGGTTTTAGTCCGTAGGAAGAACAACAATCATACCATAGGCTAGCTTCTAGGGTTTAGCCTCTCTGATCTCGTGGTAGATCTACTCTTGTACTACGCATATCATCAATATTAATCAAGCAGGAGTAGGGTTTTACCTCCATCGAGAGGGCCCGAACCTGGGTAAAAACATCGTGTCCCTTGTCTCCTGTTACCATCCGCCTAGACGCACAGTTCGGGACCCCCTACCCGAGATCCACCGGTTTTGACACCGACACCTGTCTTTCGAGAGATAGCTTCGTATCTCTCATCTTTTCAGGGATTTGAAGTAAGACGTTGTGGAAGAGAAGCAAACGAAACGGCACACTTATTAGCTAAGCATTGTTTTTCTACTAGGGTGCTCAATGTAACTTATGATGTAATCCCTGATATCTCAAGTGCGGCCGTGCACTTGGACTATGTACAGTCTATGAATGAATAAAATGCCTTGTGGACGTTACTCAAAAAAGATTAAAACAGTTACGTAACAATCATCAAACATGTACTCCCTCTGTTTGCCAGCCGCCGTGGTCCAAAACTCTGCCGGTCCGCGTTGCGGCCTGAGCTGAGCGCAGATCGTAACCCAGCGATCCACGACCAACTGCACAAATCCCACGGGTTTAAACCACGCCGTTTCAAAGTCAAAACAAGAACTACGTCTAACGAGATCCTCCCCAAGACGAGAAGATCATCGGAATGTGATCGGATCTGATACGAGTTTCAGCAATTAGCGTGCACAGGGGGAAAAGCACCTCCCACTCCGGAGTAAAGAAAACCCGATCTAGCATGCTCCGGACCAGCTGAAGTTGTTTGTTCATCCAAGTGTATCTAGCTCCAGTCCTTGCAGCCTCACGCAAAGCCGCCGACGCGATAGCGCTATTGAACATGGACACCCGAGCTCAGTCAATGTTGGCATTATTCTTATCCGCCCCCGAGCGAATAAGAATAAAATCACCCCCCACCAACAGCGGGAGATTGCAAGCTCGTTTGGCCGCGACCAAATTGGTAAGCTCAAGCAAGAAATCTGTCGAATGGGAGTGGTCCGCAGGTCCATACACGCACACTACTAGCCATGATAAACCAGAGGCACGATGCTTAATAGTAGTCGCAAGCGAAAAAACATCCACATCCCAAAGCATTACATCACATACATCACGATTACAGCCCAACAGGATGCGGCCCGAGTGTCCCCTCGAAGGCACCCAATTCCAGCAGAAACGTTGCAAGGGATCAAAAGCGAGAAGGTTGAGGTAAGTGAAATCAGATTTAATCGCTTCCTGGAGAGCTACCACGTCAATCTGCTCCTTGGCCATGTATTCTTTAAGTTGGGTGTGACGCCCGCCGTGGCCCCAACCACGAATGTTCAAAAACATGTATCGCATCTAGATGATCCGATTATGCAGGCGCACCCCCTTAGAGGTCACCGCTTTTGCCACACGCTTCCGGGTTGGAATTCGGATGGAAGAAGGTAGATCAGAGGCTTCCCTCTCCTCTGTCCCCTCAGCGGGTCTCACCACATCACCAGCCCCTACTGGTACGATGGCCAGTTGATTTGCAACAGCGGCACGGGCAGCCGTAGCCGCTAACATGGCCCGCGCTTCTTCCCGTGCATGAACCAACGAGATGATATCTTCATGCGGTGCATTAATCACAACCCTGCTATCATCTAATATACAAGCAAGATGTTCGGCCGAAAAAGCATTCAAAATACGATAGGAGGGCAAGGAGTTACCTGACGATTCCAGATTCTTGTCCGCGAGCCGAAGCTTGGCGCTCTCCAGGGAGGACAACTCACCCAACTTGGCCTTGGCCCGGGCGCTGGGAGCCCGTTGCGCCACTGGAGTTGCCTTGGACCTCCTGGCCTTGCTGCCTGCCTCGACCGGGCCCAACGCCACCCCCAGCTCACCCGCAAGAGTCACCGCCACCGCCGTCACAGCCGCCACCTGCTTGCTGGCCGGCTTCCTGCCAACCCTCTTCTTGGCCTGGCAGCCCGCGCTGTTGGAGCCGCGCTTGGTGCCAGGCGTCAAGTCACAGTCCACCATGCATACAGTGTCCACCCCAGGTGCCACCACCAAGGCAGACGGCACGATAGCAGCAGGAGTGGCCCCGGCCAACTCAAGCAGCCCGGCCTTCCCCATGATCCGGGACGGGAGGTTAGAGCCATATTCATCAAAAGATAGCGCAAGAGAGCGATCCAACGGGGGCAAACTCACGGCCATGTCCTGGGTAGCCACCCCTATGGCCCCAGTGTCGGCCGAAATCACCCCCAGCTTATCCCAAGTCTCCGTTTCAATGGAAGTGTCCAGCTGGCTGTCCTCGCAGTCCTCCACAGCATCCTGCATCTTGATGTCACCTCCCGTGGCCGCCATGGAATTCCCACCCATGCCCTGATCCGTTGTCGGCAGCCGCTCCGGCTGGCCTCGCGCCACCCGAAGAATGGCCACCCCTCGCAACATTAGGATCTTTGGACGGGGGATTGGAGGGCCCAGCGCCAGGCGCCACCGCGTTTGGGCAGGACCTCGCGCTCCACCTTAACTTGGTAGCCTTCATGGTTAAACCAAACTTCCACGAACCCATTCAATTTCTCTGGAGCTTTGCACGCGATCTTCATCCTCATAGGTTCCATCCTGATGAGGGATAATTCATCAACCACAATGGGTCAACCAAGCATACGGAACCCTTCCTTGATGCGGTCCTCATGTCTGTGTTTCTTGGGGATGCCATGTTGCCGCACCCAAGTCTCAGGCATGACCATTGGAGGCACCTCCTCGTGAAGCATGTCACGCACCGTGGCGGTAATGTCATTGATAGACAAGAAAAGTTTCCCACTTGACTTTGCCATGTGTAACAGATCCGCAGAAGGGAAGACCACCACGAAATCGTTGTCACCTACCTGAGTCACTTGCCAATCCCAGTCTCCGGTCACCATGTGCTGCAGCTCTTGATTGAGGATGCGCAGATTGAGCCTCCCAGGCTCAGTAGCAAGAATGGTCGCGTTCTCGATCCGTGCATCTACTGGCAGTTCGGCTTCGTCTTCGTCATCAAACTCAAGGCAAAAGAACCCTTCACCCGAGATCGCACTACCCATAATCTGCAACTGCAGCTGATGCCCGCGGGTTGGACAGTGGGCAGAAGTGTGGCCCTCTTCCTTACACAGCACGCAGAGAGGCTTAAACTTGCATTTGGACTGAAAATGACCCAAGCGGTCGCATTTGAAGCACTCTATGTCGGCCGCTTCCTCCACCGGGATGGGCTCTTCCGCCGTGTCCATGGAGGAAGAGTGCAGCGCCATCGCCAGCGGATCTGCGAGGGCCCGAGGCTTCTTGGCCAGCGGATCACCTTGGTCCCCACCACAGTTTGGATGAGCCATCGGCTTCTGCTCCAGCTCGCGCCGCCTCTGCAAGGCCTTCTTCTTCTTCTTTTTCTTTATTTCTTGTTGCTGGATCCACCACGGGGGAGGGGGACCCCAACCTCCCCCACGCCCGCCTTGGTCACGGGATCCACCGCGCTCGTCCCGGGCGTCACGGCCACCGGACCGCTCCCGCATCGCCCGCTTGGCCTTGTCGCGCAGATCTCACTCCCTGCGCGATGCGCCTCCGGATCTGAGATATCCATGGGCCGCTTGTCTGCACGGCGGTCTCACATTACCGCCGCCGCAAAGGTTTTGAGGAGTAGGGAAGGAGGGGGGAGGATCTTGAGGATGCGGGCGGAGAGAGCAAAGCGCCGCAACTCTCTGGAAGTGGCTGGAAACCCTAAATGGGGATCCAGGCATCCGCGGCGCATCCATTTATAGCCGACCACGGGGCGAGTGGCGGGCCGAGCAGCCACGGGCCGCGCCACGGGCCGTTCGGGCCCAGGGGAAAACATAATGTTGTTTGTCATCTTATCCACCCCGCTGGGCTGACATCCACTAGGCCCAGGCCCAAGAGCCCCCGACGCCGGCCCAGGAATAGCTGTCGGCCCAACCTGGCCAACCCTAGGCAGCAGGGAGGGAGGCAACTCGCCCCGCCTGAGCACCACCGCCGTCACCAGCGCCGTTGACGGGGCAGGCAAGCGTGGCCACTCCTCTGCGACCGGAGCAGTCCCAGCCTCCGCCACCAGGCACGCCGTCGTCTTGGATCTGATTTGCCGCGCCGCACCCGACGCCTTGCCCGAGCCCGCGCCCTCGCAGCCCTCCGGCGAGGGTTGCCAGATGCACAGGGTCGTGGACCTAGATCCGCGGCCGCCCGATGCGAAGCGCCACCCTCGCCCTGCCCCCAGGCCATGCGCCTCCGCCGCGAACGCCACGAAATCGCCGATCGAGGGCCCCGCCGGCACAGCGCTCCGCCGCAGCTCCTCCACCGAACCTACCTCGTCGTCGTCCGAGTCCTCTGACTCCAAAGCCCAGAAACGATTGCGCCGCGACCCCAACGCCGCCGCCGGTGAGCCAAAGACAGTTGCACCGCGCCTCAGGGGGGAGCCCGCACTGCGACGCACTAGGGTCCAAGCCGTCGTCGAGGGGGCGCCCGGCGCCCTCACCGCCGCGGGCTTGCTCACGCCCACGGAGTCGCCCGCGCAGTTGCCCTGCAGCGCACCCAATGGCTCGCTCATTTCGAATCTAGAGCGGATTCAGTTGGTTACTGATTGCAAGAATGCGGTAGATGACTGGAATGCCAGACGAGACCGCTCGAGCTGTGATGGCTTCGTATCTCTCATCTTTCCACGGATTTGAAGTAAGACACTGTGGAAGAGAAGTAAACGAAACTGCACACTTATTAGCTAAGCACCGTTTGTCTATTAGGGTGCTCAATGTAACTTATAATGTAATAATTCCTGATTTCTTAAGTGCGGCGGTGCACTTGGACTATGTACGGCCTATGAATGGATAAAATGCCTTGTGGCCGTTACTCAAAAAAAAATATTAAAAAAGTTACGTAACAATCATCAAAAACCAAACCATACGTACTCAACTCAAAACAAGAAACACGTGTGCCTTAATTAGGAAATAAACAGTCATAATCTATCACGTCTCTTTCAAAAAATGAAAAAAAAATTATCACGTCTCTATATTAGAAGTCTACACCCCGCACGACTTAACTCGGACAAAGACGCCAAGAAAACAAGAACACTCCAAGCACGTTGATGACTCTTCATGCATAAGGAGATGCTCCCGGACTCTCTGTTTTAAAAGAAAAATAACTGCGGACACTGCCCTTCTTTTTTGCCCACACTATGGACTCTGTCTTTCAAAGGTTATATGCCAGACTTACAAACTAGGTACAGAACTAAAAAAATGTGTATATACTCTGCATGAAAAAAGTACCTACACGGCTACACCTTTATATATTTTTATTTTTCCGAACTTGAATATCGTACACAAACATACACAAGTATATGCTCTGCATTGAAAATAATACTCCCTCGGTTCAATGTTTGAAATTGCAATAGTTCAATGTTAGCTGCCTGAAACGTGTTATAACAAAAAGAACAGAGGGAGTAATATACTTTTGAAATTATGTTTCTTTTTACCAGGAACATACAGTTGTATTATGTCTTACAAAGAGAATGCAAGATCATAGAGAAAGAAGGTGCATACAAAATTCAAATGTCGCCGCAATAAAAATGGGCTTCTTTGAATATCAAGAATTAGAAAATGTAGCAATATGTACGGCACATAATTGATGCCATGGGCTGTGAATTCCAAAAGGATTATATATATATAACACAAAAGGTTTAAAAGAGATGACTTTGAACAGTACACATGAAGTAAACACAAGTATTTTAGAGCGCTGGTGTGAGAGAGTTCGTGCATGTGCATTGCACATCTAAAAGGAAACATAGAATGAAATTTTGGTTCATGTTGAGATTCCTATGGAATGGATGGCGAAGAAATGTATTCCATAGGAATCTGGTAAGCGTAATTCTATCACCGAAAGGATTAGATGAATCACATTGTTTGTGGAAATTCAATGTAAATAGAACTTTTATTTGGTACACAAGGAGTACACTGTATGCTAAAAAAAATCCATAGTAGCAGATGAACATTCAAAATCTACATCTGCATTTTTCTAAATATCACCATACAAAATACACTATAATATAAATAAAAATTAGAACTTGGATGTTTATGTTAGGTATATCTCTACATTCCAAAATAAGTTTGAAGGAAATTAGGTGTTGTGTATGTACATTACAAACTGATGCATAAATATGAAATGTGAAAAACTTAACAAAATTAGGTAGATACCTAGAATACACAGACTAATGATGATCATGGTGTAGCTGAGGTCATAAGATGAGTCAATATACAATGTCTAGGTAGTAGAAGATCATGTGTGAAAGGAGATTTTGCAAGTTATTTAGCAAGCCAGAATTGACGGATGGTACAAGTATCGATCTGATGATTAGAGGGGTATATATGGTATCTTCATTATGAGGCAGTAACGAACCACGTCGATTTATATCACGGAGGCACTTAATTAGTATTATCCTCACTGGGGGCATAAATACATAATCGAAGAACAATCTGGAATTGGAATTCAGGATGTATGCCCTGCCATTGTCAATGGTAAGCGGCGTGGAAAATTCCTCTTGAAACCATTTAAAAGGATAAACAATACATGACTGGAGTGAAATCCATAAAGTTAATATTATCATTTAATTAAATCTAAGATTTGCAATATAGATCAAAAAACTTCATTAAATATTACTGCCATTATAAGAATTTAGTAAAATAGTAATTTTAAAAAAATTCTACGGATCCCACCCACGTTTTCTTGGGTGAATTGGGGAAGAATAAAATAGCATAGATGTTAAAAAGCAAGAGAGAACTAAGTGGCAATAGAAACCTTATACTATAATACTAGCCGCGCAAATGCGCGGGTCACCTCTGCTAGTTCATATTCAAATCAAATCAAATCTTATACTAAAATAAAACTTTCCTTCACTTTTTCTATCGAGACTCAAATCAAATCTTACCAAATCTATAAAATATACGATGGGTGCACTGTATATGTCGGACACGATTGATATTGAACCACTAGAATTATGTATGCCCCGTTGCGCCGACTCCGACTCTGCTATCTAGTTAGTTATGCCGTCGTTGTGCTTGTCGTTTGTTTTGCTTCTCCTTGCTTTGATGAATTCCATAAGCACACGCAGCGCAACGTCGACGTCCTCGCTCCGCAGCAGCATCTCGGACACCTCCGCGGGTGTAACCTCCACGGCCGCAAGAAGTTCTTGAATCTCCGGGAAGAGAGCGTGGTCGTCGAGGAGGTGGTAGTTCCGGGCGAGCGTCCTGAAGGCCTCCCAGCCACAGTGTCCCATGTAGACGTGCATGTCCATGCGGCCCGGCCGTAGCAGCGCCCGGTCGAGGCGGTCCTTGTAGTTGGTGGTGAAGACGATGACGCGCTCCTCGCCGGTGGTTGACCACAAGCCGTCGATGACGTTGAGCAGGCCCGACAGTGTCATCTTGTGGCGCTCACGCCCCTGGAAGTAACCTCTTGCTCCGACGTCGTCGTGGTCGTACTCGTCGCCGTCCTCGTCGGTGTCGGTGTCGGTGCCGGCCGCCTGGCGTAGCTTGCCGTCTTTTTCCCTGGACATGGTGTCGAAGCTGCAGTCAATGTCCTCGATGACGAGGATGGACTTGTTGGGCATGTCCATGAGCAGCCTCTGCAGGCACGAGTTGTCGTACACCGAGGAGAGATCAAGGTCGTAGAGGTTGAACCGGAGGTAGTTGGCCATGGCGGCCACCAGGCTGGACTTGCCGGTTCCGGGCGGGCCGTAGAGAAGGTATCCGCGCTTCCACGCCTTGCCGATCCGCCGGTAGTACTCCTTGCGCTTCAGGAAGCGGTCGAGGTCGTCCATGACGGACTGCTTCATGGCCGGGTCCATGGCGAGCGTGTCGAACGTGGCCGGGTGGTGGTGGTTGATGCCTCTCCAACTCGAACTCTCGTTGAGAAAGATCTTGAGCGCGCGGTCTCGCAGCCGCAGATCCTCCGCCGCGGACATGATGAAGGGCACGTACTTGTGGAGCACGGTCTCCGTGTGCTCTGCGTCGAAGCTGAGCTCGAGGGACTCGTGCGCCCTACTCTTGCCGTCGTCGCCGCCGCTCTCGATGGACGTCCACCGGAACTCAACGCCCTGGAAGGTGTCGGTGGTGGAGCCCCCGTTCTCCATGCTCAGGAGCGTGCTCCAGCTGGCGCTCCCGCCGGGCTCCTTCATGCGGGTGCGCGCGAGGCAGAGCCGGCTCATGCTCTGCGGGTTGATCTTGGTGGCCAGGTACGTGAGCGCCGCGTCGAACAGGTCGTTCTCGTTGTACCCGCCGCCGAGGCCGAGGCCGCCGAGCACGCGCCGGATGACAATGGTATGACGCTGCTTCTCGGGAGCGCTGTAACGGGAGCGCACGAACGCAGCGGCCCAGCGCACCGCGGCGCGCAGCTCGTCGGGGAGGAGCTCCCGCGCCATGCCGCGCGCCAGCATGGCGTACGCGCTCACCGTGGCCGCCGTGGCGAGCGCCTTCTTGTACGCGTCCACCACCGCTGCCCCCTCCGGCGACGATGCCATCGTGCTTGTCTTTGGCAAGAAATCCATGGCTATATACTTTCGATCGAGTTGCGCCGCGTTGTGTTGCCAGCGTACGTCCTCCCGTTTGATTATTTATATATATTAGTATTGCAGAAGAAGAAGAAGAATCAACTTCTAACGGATTGATATATTCTACCCGGACTCTACAGATCACAACGGTTCTACTCGAATACGATCCGGATTTTTTTTCCATGGCAATACGTGTCTCGTTTATATCGTAAAAATTAAAGTACAAGTCACGGCAAAACTTTCCCGTAAAAAAAAAGTCACGACAAAACTGAAAAGATAACAGAACATCTCTGAGCTTGACACCAACGTCCATCATCTGCCTCCGACACCACACCAGCAGCCACCGAAGAAAAGAATGACGAATCACCTCCTCTCCCGAGCTCGACGCGGCTCCGTCGCTCATATGCAGTTTTACGGACCTCCAAGGTGGCCCACCAAAAGTGAAGCCCTTACCGTTGAACGAATCATACCGGGGCAACATCCCGGACAGGCCACCGAACTCTAGATCTGGCACCCCAACGCGACTAAGACGTCGCAGAAGGAAACCATACCTGTCGTCCATGAACCACGAACCCAACACATGTTCCGTCTTCCAGATGTCGTCGATGCAGACCACGATCTGCATTCGCTCCCGGACTACCTCCCAAGCTTCGTGCCGACGCTGGAGCAAACGCCGTCGCAACGGCGGAGCCCGAGGACACAGGTCTACCACGAGGATGCCTCCATCGCCACGCTATCCTTGCTTGAAGAGATTGGTTTCAAAATACATCCCCAACCATAGGGCTGATCGCCTCGTCAGGGTAGGATTCGAAGAATCTTTATTCATCGCAGTCATCGTCGCCGCTGAAGCAAAGACGATGAGCAGCCTAAAAACCTAGACTGCGAGGGAGTAAAAATGATCCACACGGGTGGATCCGGCGACCCCCGTCACCACCGACGACTGAGGTCGCCGGCGGAGGGGAGCAGTCGGAGGACGGCATTACAAGATTGGCATTTCCTGGCGGCGGCTAGGGTTCCAGCCGCCAGGAACAGGAGGCAAAACGATATACGATCCCGAAAATCTTTACAAACTAAACACGCGCACGATACGGAAACGGCTCTACGAGCGAACCAGGTCACGCTAGCGAACCAGGCCGGGCCAGGCAGACCCGTGCGAGCTACCGGGCCTTTCTTGTCTTGGCTGCCTGGCCCGTGCGAGAAAACATTTACCGAAAATTGCGATCACCAATACAAATAAATTGTAAACTGTAAAATATCGCCCTGCTATGGTCCATGGCAATCGTAAGGATGATCACATCACAAATTTTAAAAAATGGTTCTGTTGTTCACATCACAAATTTAGAGAAAATAATTTTTGTAAAGAAAACCATGGCAAATTTGCATGGTCCGATACGAAAATAAATAAATTAACTACATAGCAAATACCAACAAAATGTGGTGAACAAAACAAAATCTAGTTGCCAATCCTTCTACGATGTTCCCCCACAAACAACAAGATCAATTATAACTTGTGGATTGACCATCATGTAATGCAAGTATTTGCCAAATTTGCCATGAATGCCTACATACAACAAGAAAGGTTTCATAGTAGACATCAGAACCCAAAGAGGAGCTAAAGGTAGAATCAATATTCCATCAAGTTCTATCGACCACCAATTCAACTCTACGAACGCTTAACGTTCGCTTTACCTGGAACAAGTATGAAACTAGAAGTACATTGTAGTTGTTGTTGGATAGGTTTGCAAGATAGTAAAGAGAACGTAAATAAAATCTAGGGGCTGTTTAGGTAAAGACACAACTAAGTTAGTTTTAGTAGAGAGTTTTTGTCAACAAGAAAGCTATTTGTCCCTAGGCAATCGATAACTAGACCGGGAATCATTATTGCAATTTTATATGAGGGAGAGGCATAAGCAAACATATTTTCTCTTTTTGGATCATATGCACTTACGATTGGAACTCTAGCAAGCATCCGCAACTACTAAAGATCATTAAGGTAAAACCCGACCATAACATTAAAGTATCAAGTCCTCTTTACTCCCATACGCAAACAACCTACTTACTCAGGTCTGTGCTTCTGTCACTCATATGCCACCCACCATAAGCAAATCATGAGCACATTGCAAACCCTACAGCGGGGATCCCTCACGCTTGCGCGATACGGAGAGCACCATAGGACAGCACCAATAATAAAACATGCAACTCAAACCAATCAAGATCATCAATGAACCCATAGGAAAAAACGGATCTACTCAAACATCATAGGATAGTCATACATCATTGGGAAATAATATATAACATTGAGCATCATGTTTAAGTAGAGATTACAGCGGGTAAAAGAGGGGTTACACCGCTGCATAGAGGGGGGAAGAGTTGGTCATGACGGCGGTGAAGTTGTTGGTGTAGATCGTTGTGACGATGATGGCCCTGGCGGCGTTCCGGCGCCACCGGGAGAGAGGGGGAGAGATCCCCCCTTCTTTTTCTTCTTCTTCTTCTTCTTCTTCTTCTTCTTCTTCTTCCTCTTCTTCTTCCTTGACCTTCCCCCTAGATGGGAGAAGGGTTTCCCCTCTGCTCCTTGGCTTCCATGGCGGCGGAGGGGCGGGAGCCCCTTCGAGATTGGATATCTCTCTCTTTGTTTCCTTCTGTTTCTGCGCTCCCTGATTCTTCCCTTTCACCGTTTCTTAAATTCCCGGATATCCGTAACTCCGATTGGGCAGAAATTTGGACACGATTTTTATCCGAATATTAGCTTTCTTGCGGCGAAAGAAGGGCACCAACCGCCTTATGGAGTGGCCACGAGGGCCCAGGGTGCGTCCTACCCCCTGGGGCGCGCCCCTCACCCTCGTGGGCCCCTCGAGCACCATCTCGTGTTGATTCCACTTCCCAAAATTCACATGTATTCCAAAAAAATCTCCGTCAGTTTTTATCCTGTTTGGACTCCGTTTGATATGGATTTTCCGCGAAACAAAACACATGCAACAAACAGGAACTGGCACAGGGCACTGGATCAATATGTTAGTCCCAAAAATAGTATAAAAAGTTGCCAAAAGTATGTAAAAGTTGTAGAATATTGGCATGGAACAATCAAAAATTATAGATACGACGGAGACGTATCAGTGCTCAGCCCGTGTACAAATAAGTCAGGTTACACCAATGATCGAACTAAGCCCTAGAGCACCGGCGTTGGCCCACGTGCGAGCTTCATCCTTGATGTCATGAATCAGGAGGGTGGTGGAAGGTGTTACGCCGTCGAAGATGCAAGCGTTGTGGTGCCTCCATATGGTCCATGTAGTCCATATGCATAATCATCAACCCTTTTCCCTTCTTGGATAGTTAGACAGAGGGCAACATGACTGAATTTTTTGTCAATAAATGACGTTTTTACTAACTCTAAATGTAGGATCAAGCGGATACATAACAAGATGAGCAACATGATTGGATGGATGGATCAAAGTCAAACTAGTTAGCACATGAGGCAGGCGAAGGAGGAGTGAAACGCCACAATTTTTGATGAATAGATGGATGGACGGATGATCCAGGAAAGGGAAATGAAACCGAATACTACACACACCATTTTTGAATTCTAGATGCATCCTATGAACTGTGAAGAAAAAATTATGTAAGGAGCTATAGTGAAGTTTTGTTTACATCAATGACCTTAATAAGTTTTAAGAATAATATGTGTGCCTTATTTTTATTTTTATTTTTTGAGGGGACCTCTATAATGGCTGCGTGACAATGGAGAGGTCCTCCCAGTGCCTTGCAAACAGGCCATGACCCAACTTCACTACAGCTACCGCTCTTGCTCGGCTGCTCACTTAGGTCGCTAGTTTTCTTTTCGTATCTGTGTTGTTGGTCTTGTAGGAAAAAGAAAATGGCCGGTTTTTTAATACTGTTCAAACAAATGGTGAAATCAATTTTTCTATGAATTTTAAAAGTTCATTCATTAGAGAAAAGTTTGTGAATTCGAGAAATGTTTGTGGATTTGAATAAGTTCACAAAAATATAAAACATGATTGCGAAAATAAAAAAGTTCACAATTTGGAAAGAGTTCACGAAATTTGAAATGGTTCATGAAATTTTAAAAACATGTTCATGAATTTTAAAATGGTTTGAACTTTTAAAAAAAATTCATGACATTTGAAAAACTTCAGAAAAATGGGAAAAGTTCATTTTTGAAAAAAAGTTCATCAGTTTTGCAAAAACTCACCAATTTAAAATAAAGTTCATGGATTTTAAAAAAATAAAAAAAATAGAAAAAGGTTCCTGGATTTGAAAAAAATTCATGCATTTGGTAAAAAAATCATGATTTTAATTTTTTTGGAAATTAAAGAAAAATGTTCAAGCATTTGGAAAATTATTAATAAATTTTAAAAGCTCACGAACTGAAGAAGAAAACATGATTTTTTTTAAAAGGTTGAGAATTTTGAAAAGGAAATTAAATGAAAGGAAAGAAAAGTTGCCTAAGAAAATAAGAAAAAAATATTGAATACAAACCAGTCAAACAAAACCAAAAAGAAGGCAACAAGACAGGGAGGGCACTGCGTTTTTTTGGCGTTTCATTTGACGCACATTGAGAAAGAAAATAATAAGTAAGTAGGCAGGTACTGAACCACGGGCCAGCCTAATCATGTCGCTGTAAGCGAAAAATCGAAAAAGGAAGTATCTCATGGGCGGGATCGAACCTCCGACCTGCTGACAGAATACAGTGAGGCTAGCCAGCCGAGCTAGCAACCTCGAATGTTTTAGATGCATCACAAATCTTAAAGTAGAACGCACAGCGGCAAATCCATAAAAAAGGACATTCAACATTTTTATAATATGCGTTGAAGAAATTTTAAAATACAGTGAACATTTTTGTAAAAAAATACTGGACAAATCTAAAATACTAATATGGACATTTTATCGGTATATGTTGAACAATTTTTTAATATATGATGAACAAAACTTAAATACACAATGAACATTTTGTAATATACATTGAACAATTTAATAATGTACAATGAATTTTTTTTGCAATACACAATGAACATTTTCCGATATACGTTGACAATTTAATAATATAAAATGAACATTTTTGTAATACACAATGAACATTTTCTGATATACTTTGAACAATTTAATAATATACAATGAACATTTTAAAATATACATTGAAAAATTTAATAATATACAATGAACATTTTTACAGTACAAGGTGAACTATTTTATAATATATGATGAGCATTTTCTTAATACATTGACAAATTTTGTAACACATGATGAACTTTTTCTATAAATACGCAATAATGAGAAGAAGAACAGAAACAGAAAATAAAAAAAGTAACGTAAAAGAAAGAAAATGAAAGGAAAAAAGGAATCAAAACAGAAAAATAAAAAACCGGAACAAAACAACTGAATACCGGCCAAACACAGTGAAAAAACTGGAAGCAAAAAACCATACAAGAAAAATGAAAAAAAAAATGCAAGAAAGAAACAAGGAAACAACTGCGAACGAAATCCGTCCGTGGGCCGGCCCAATTGGCAAGTTGCTTCAGCGAAGGCTCGTCCTTTTGACGCCAAAAAAGAAAACATTAATGGGCCTAGCCCAGGACGGAGGGGTGTGTCTGCTGGATTGTGGAATAGCCTATCCCGCGCTGAGGGCGCAAAATAGGAGTTGGGGTTACAATGGTAGTGACAGCATGTTATTCTATTTTATTATTTTAGCCAATCCCTTTTTGTTATGTAAACCTGCTTGTGGAAATGATAGGAACTCGTGGGATGAGCTGATCACCAGAAACCTGGAAGGGCTCGTTTGATGTGCGGGCAAAAATTAGGGATCCCTGGGTAGCTGCCACCCTTGGATAACTCGGCCCAGGTAAATTTGTTGTGCATTTGGTTGACTGAGGGGAGAGGGAAATCCCACCACATCCCTGTCAAATCCCCGGGCTAAAAATAATCTACCCTTGACTCGTGGAGGAATTCCCTCGTGCCCTCTGTGTCGCCTGCTCGAACTCCTTCGTTGGTCTAGGCAGGCCCCCCACGCTGGAGATCTCCGTCCTGTCACCGGCCGAAGCGCCAAATGATGGCCCTGTTTGGATACTCTAACTCAATTAGAGGTTAGATTCTAACCCTGAACTAACTCTAGCCAAAGAGGTATTTGGATGGCAGGGTTAGATGGAGCGCGGATACGGCGAGGCGCCTTCACGGATGGTGCGAGAGTGAGGGAGGGAGAGGACGAGAAGCTTGGAGGAAGTGGGGAGGGATCTGCTGCGGAGAGCGAGCACTGGTAGAAAACAGGGCATTTGTCCCGGTTGATGAGGGCCTTTTGTCCTGGTTCTTGAACCGGGACTAAAGGGTCGTTACTAATGCCTCCACCCTTTAGTCCCGGTTCTAACACGAACCGAGACAGATGAGCCTCCACGTGGCCACTGCGAGGAGCCCAGGCAAGGGGGCCTTTGGTTCCGGTTGGTGACATGAACCGGGACCAAAAGGCTTCCACATGTCAGCAGCTGAGGTTTTTTTTAAAAAAAAAGTGGCTGGTTTAGGGGTTTTGGGGGTTAATTTTAGGGTGTTATTAGCTAGCTACTGCTATGTTCATTTCACCCGCTGAGATATAATAACTCATGCATGCTCGCATCATACATCATCATATGTAATAACAAGTCCTACTAATCATGCATCATCATACAACTTCTACTCGTTATTAATAACAAGTCATACAATCATCATCCTCATAGTCATCAAACCCAACCCTACATAATTGTTCTTAGCACATGATCATCAGTATCAGGTAGGACCTAAACACCCTTAAGGTAAAATAGCATAAAACAATATAGACCCTGACTCTCCATTATGAAGAATGGAGATCATTGAGGGAGTCCCGGACTAGGGGGTGTCCGGATAGCTGAACTATCATCATCGGCCGGACTGCAAGACTATGAAGATACAAGATTGAAGACTTCGTCCCGTGTCCGGATGGGACTTTCCTTGGTGTGGAAGGCAAGCTTGGCGATACGAATATGTAGATCTCCTACCTTTGTAACCGACTCTGTGTAAACCTAGCCCTCTCCGGTGTCTATATAAACCGGATGGCCTTAGTCCATAGGACGAACAACAATCATACCATAGGCTAGCTTCTAGGGTTTAGCCTCCTTGATCTCGTGGTAGATCTACTCTTGTAACCCATATCATCAATATTAATCAAGCAGGACGTAGGGTTTTACCTCCATCAAGAGGGCCCAAACCTGGGTAAAAACATCGTGTCCCTCGTCTCCTGTTACCATCCGCCTAGACGCACAGTTTGGGACCCCCTACCCGAGATCCGCCGGTTTTGACACCGACATTGGTGCTTTCATTGAGAGTTCCTCTATGCCGTCGCGATCAGGAAGGATGCCTTCTCCCGTCTTTAAAGACGGCACCGTCATCAAGAGAGCTTTGGCCGCCGGCCAAACTGTCCGGCTAGGTGGTTTTCTTATGACCGCCTGTTCGGCCACCGCTCCGACGATGACCTCTCAGGTCATCAAAAGTGATCTTCACGTCAGCCCGGAATTCGCCGAGCAGTTAGATCCGATTGAGCTCTCCTCTGTAAACGAGCTCTTGGATCGCATCGCCGCCCTGGGAGTCGCTACAGACTACGATCAGATTGGGCTTAAACCCGATTTGAGAGAGATTAACTCTCCTCAGGCCACCCACCACGTTGTCGTGGTAGAGGAACAATTGGATCATGCATTTCGACGGATCCAAAATGTTGGCTGGCTTGGGGGCTGGCATCGTCCTGACGTCCCCAACTGGAGACACAATCCAATACGTACTTCAAATAATGTACATGGACTCCAATAACGCAGCCGAATACGAGGCCCTTCTACATGGCCTCCGGATGGCAATCTCCATGGGCATTCAACGCCTAGAGGTGCGCGGGGATTCAAACCTCGCAATATCCCAAGTAAATGGAGACTTTGATGCCAAAGATCCAAAAATGGCATCTTACCGCAACGCCGTCCTAAAAATGTCAGCTCGGTTCGAAGGACTCGAATTCCACCATGTAGTCCGGGATAATAACCAGGCAGCAGACGTGTTAGCACGCATCGGCGCGAAACGAGACGCCGTCCCTCCAAACATCTTCCTAGAATGGCTCTTCAAGCCATCCGTGTTATGGGAAGAGGAGTCCGGAAATAACAATCCGGAGTCAGCTGCATCACCAAACTCAGACCATTCTGACACAATCGGCGGCTCAGCCAACGAAATAACACCTTCAGCTCACGAAATAATGGCAGTAATTGCCCCGTGGACAGAACCATTCCTAGCCTACTTAATTCGGTAGGAACTTCCCGAAGACCAAAATGAGGCCCGCTGCATAGTTCGGCGATCTAAAGCCTACAAGGTCCATAAGGGAGAACTTTATAAGAAAAGCACAACCGGAGTCCTTCAAAGGTGTATCTCCGAAGAGGAGGGGCGGAATCTCCTGGCTGAAATTCACGCCGGACTCGGCGGGCACCACGCTGCAGCCCGAGCACTCATAGGCAAGGCCTTCCGTACAGAATTTTATTGGCCGACAGTCCGGGCAGATGCTCAGGACTTAGTCCAACGATGCGTCGGTTGCCAGCTCTTTGCTAATCAGAGCCACATGCCACCCACCGCCCTCAAAACTATACCCATTACCTGGCCGTTCACGGTCTGGGGGCTTGACATGGTTGGACCCCTTAAAGGGGGAACCCACAAGCACAAATACTTATTGGTCATGGTGGACAAATTCACCAAATGGATTGAGGCCAAGCCGGTTAAAATGGCAGAATCCGGACCGGTGCTAGACTTCCTATCCGGGGTAGTACACCGTTTTGGCGTCCCCCACAGCATCATCACTGATAATGGCACGAACTTCACTGCCGACGAGGTTAAACTCTGGTGCAACAACATGGGCATCAAGCTCGATTACGCTTTAGTCTAGCACCCCCAAACTAGCGGTCAAGTCGAGCGAGCAAATGGTCTAATCATGAGCGGCATCAAACCCAGACTAGTGCGGTCCCTCAAGGAATCTAACACGCACTGGGTAGAGGAGCTCGACTCCGTCCTCTGGGAGCTGCGGACCACGCCAAACCGAACTACTGGATTCACACCATTTTTCATGGTGTACGGCGCAGAGGCAGTTCTGCCTTGCGATATAATTCATGACTCACCTCGTGTGTGCATGTACGAAGAAAGAGAAGCCGAGTTGGATCGGCAGGACAGTTTGGACGCCTTAGAGGAGGAGCGGGACGTGGCAAAGACTCGTTCCGCATTCTATCAGCAGCAGGCTCGAAGATATCAAAGCAGAGAAGTACGGGCCAAAACTTACAATTTCGGCAAACTCGTTCTACGTCTGTCGGACAAGAAAAAGGACAAACTTAAGCCCAAGTGGGAAGGTCCCTTCATCATCGACCAAGTCCTGACCGGCAGAGAATATCGTCTACGTAACGCATCTGACAACCGACTCGAGCCAAACCCATGGAACGCAGCCTGTCTCTGAAGATTCTACACCTAAACACCGGACTCAGAGTTCGTCTCACTCCCCCGTCCACCTTTTTATATTTTTTACTGTCTCTTGTCACCCTCCTTCTTCCTACTTTTTTTCAATACCTTTTATAGGCTGATTTGCGCTTTGTTCGCACACACTTGATGTGCTCCTAGCACTCATTATACCTGGGGGCTTCTTTACCAGAAGCTTATTAATATGGGCTTCACGCCCAATACATGTGTCATACTTCCGCATGTACCTTTTATTCACCATTATATGCATCGATATGACTTAAGTTTTGGCAAAGCTGGGTTGCCTGGCTCCTGTGCTTACCCCTACGTTCCCGATTGTTCGGCTAGGAGGTAAAGGGAGCACCTCTGCGATTGTTACTGCCGGGTCAGCCGGATGTGTACCTCAGACTGGGTGAAGCCGAAAGCTAGCGTTCTTAAGAGAATATTCGGCCGGTGACTTGAAAGATGATTTATTACTTACTTATTTATAAGCCCCCAGATGTTTTTTCTGCTATTTTCGCAGTCCGGCATTGCACCTTAGGGCATGCCTCCCAGGGAAAGGAACCCTTAACGGAACTATTCTCCCTGGAAGATGTTTCTTACTAACCATGTAATATCACATAACTAGTTGGGCACTTGTCTGATAAAGCAATTATGATCCCGACGCCTTGTCTCCATGCATGCCCCGGTTCTTTTATAACCGTAGGGGTATTCGGACATACTCCGGACTGTTGGGTCCCGAGGTTGAAGCGAAACAGTCTGCAAAGACAAACGATCTACAATCCGGCTAGAAGGCATCTTACATGTCATTTCAAATTACATCGTCAAACCGACTGATTGTACTCCTCCTCAATCCCATCTAACAGGCTGTCTAATTTACAGCCATGTTGGAAATATTTCGCGACCAGTTCTACTTGGCCATACATCAAGCTCACAGGGATCTCCTTCCCATCAGGCCCCGCAGGTCCGACCTTGGTCATGTGGTTTGGGTCAGCCTTCGGGTTCGCCCTGACGGCAGGCCGATATCTTCCACAAACGGAGGCGTCGCCGTGCTCCCTGGAGCTTCTCAGCAAGCTCACCAAGGCCCTCGGGTGGGGAGACGGATGGCCATAAAGCCTGAACGACGCCACTCATCGCCTGCCGAACACGTTCGAACAATTGCACCAGCTCGGGAAGTTGGTCACCTGTTGACCCAGGCATTTCCTCCACAGGGCGACCTGTGAGCACACCTAAAGACATATTTCTGTCAAACGACTTCCTCGCTGAATTCTTCTTTTCAAAGGAATTTGCTCAAGCACTTACTATAAATGCCGCGACGAAGTCGCTGATTCTCCTTCAAGGAGCCAGATAGCTGGGCCCGAACACCTTTCAGCTCTTCTCCTAGCTGGGTGTGGGCATCTTGGAGCTTGTTTCTCTCCTGCTGCACCTTCATAAGCACCCTCTCGCCAGCCTTTAGCTGACGCAGTAGCTGTTGCTTGTCCGGATCTAGTCCGACGACCCCTGCAATATTATTGTCAGATTCACGCCGCACTTTGTTAATTAATTATCTTTTCAAAGTATGTCTTACCAGCGGGGGTCTCTGTGGCTCCCCCTGTGGCGGCCAGTGCGGCCTCAAGTTGGGCCTTGCACTCTTGGAGCTCCTGGGACAGATGAGTATTCTTCTCCATAAGATCCTGCATAAAAATTGATCCTTAAATCAGTTATTTTAACCATTTTAAGTCTCGGGGGCTACTGGCATATATAACTATTAAAATTACTTACACGTATGTCTTTCACATACTGCTCCGTGGCTCTGGTTAACCCATCTTGAGCGGCACGGAGGTGCGCGTTTCCCGCATCAAAGGCATTTAACGCCTCCGGGGAGAAACACGCGTCACGAAGAACTGTCCGGCGACGCCTGTGATTCATGGCGCTCTCCACCTCAGACCGGGTGGCGGACAGCCTGTCGGCATCCTCCGTTGGAGGAGCGTCCGACTCATGCCTTGTATTCGCCTCCCCTTCCGTGCCATGCGTTGGAGCATGGCTGGCGGAGGCTTGATTGGCAACCTCTCCGGACACTGTCCGGCGAGCGCTCTTTCTGGAAAAGTTATGAGCATTAATATACCTCCTGGGGATCCTTCCCTTAAAAAATAGCGGTGCTCCGTACCGTTGCGGCGACGTTTCAGTTCGCGTCGCACTCCTCTTCCGCCTGCTGGGCTGGACTGACCCTTGTTGGCCGGTCACCGCAGGCTCGACTTCCTGCCGTAAAGGCGCTTCCTGTTGAACACCATTGGTGCATGGTGGTCAGAACTAAGCATTAAAGAAGTAACGGCGCCAGGACTTCAGTCGTACTCACCGGGGAAGCCGTACACAAACCGGGGTAGTCAGCCATAATGGCGACTAAAGCATTATCTATGCCGAGCTGGTGGTACACCCCGTCGATCAGTTCCACCGCTAAGTCTGGATCCTCTTCGGAGGCCGGATCAAGGGACCTTTCTGGGTCTTCGGGTTGTGGGGCTGGGCTTTTTATGCCCTCCACATCCCGACGCAGTTCCTGTGTCAAAATCATACAATAAGACAATTGCCTTTAAAGGCACGGTTCAGATATGCATGCGACCGCTTACCCAGCTCCGAGGGTTGTTCATGGAAAATCCGTTCAGAGGATTCGTGCGGAGGAAGTCCTCCTTCTCCCCCTTGTACAAGCCGGACAGGATCTTCACCAGATCGTCGGCCGAGCCAGGTCCCTTGCGGCCGTGACGGGTGGCGTCGTCGTCTCCGTTGAAGTCCCACATGGGGTGGCCCCTATATTGGAGCGGCTGCACCCCACGCATAATGCATGTGGCCATGACTCCGACCATGGTTAATCCGGAATGGGCTAGCAGCCATATCCGGCCCATCAAGTAATGGATGCTACTATCATCTTCTCGTCGAGGGCTCCGTGGGCGCCAACTTAGGCGTTTCTTCAGGGGAGCGTTGCTGAACTCCGGAAGGCCGATCCGGACTGGATCCGGCAACGGAGCGTCCTCCATATAAAACCACTCCGAAGGCCAATCTTTGGACGTCTTCTTTGGGGTCCCGGACAGGTATCCGGTCCCAGCGATGCGCCATATTTCGGCTCCGCCCACTTGATATATCGACCCCTCGTGAGAACGGGGTACGAGGCAAAACAGCCTCTTCCACAGCGCAAAATGGGGCTCAATGCCCAAGAACAGCTCACACAGAGCTACGAAGCCCGCGATGTGCAAAATGGAGGCAGGTGTAAGGTGATGAAGCTGGAGTCCGTAGAACTCCAGGAGCCCCCGGAGAAACGGATGTATAGGAAATCCGAGTCCCCTTATTAAGTAGGAGACGAAACACACCCGCTCTCCTTTGGAGGGATTGGGGGCGCTCTCCGCCTGCTTCCCACCTTTGTAGGTGGCCAGTCCGGCTCGAACCGGAACCATGAAGACCGGGGGAAGATATCCCTCTGCTTGGAGCGTCACTAACTTGCTGTGCGGGACTGAGCATCTCCTCCAATCTCCTGGCTTAGGGCTGGGAGCGCGAGAAGAGGAGCCGCGTCGTCTGTCCATGTTGGAATGGGTTTGGTGTCAGATGCGCCTCGATGAGTGCTTGCGGAAGGAGGATGATGTGATTTGGATCTGGATCCTCGCCTCTCTTATAGGCAGCTTATTTGCGCAGCCAGGGGGTAAAACATAAAAATACCCTGGCTTTTCGCATTCGTGCGACGCGTGGAAGAAGACCATTATTGGACGCAGAAGCCAAGGAGCGCAGCATTTATGAAGCAATCGGACACTATCTGGCAAACACATGGAGCGTGAAGAAGAACCCGCCTTGGAAACGCCGAAGACAACATACGCGCCGGATTCGTCATTATTGAAGCCTGGTTTGGGGGCTACTGAGGGAGTCCCGGACTAGGGGTGTCCGGATAGCCGAACTATCATCATCGGCCGGACTCCAAGACTATGAAGATACAAGATTGAAGACTTCGTCCCGTGTCCGGATGGGACTTTCCTTGGCGTGGAAGGCAAGCTGGCGATACGGATATGTAGATCTCCTACCTTTGTAACCGACTCTGTGTAACCCTAGCCCTCTCCGGTGTCTATATAAACCGGATGGCCTTAGTCCATAGGACGAACAACAATCATACCATAGGCTAGCTTCTAGGGTTTAGCCTCCTTGATCTCGTGGTAGATCTACTCTTGTAACCCACATCATCAATATAAATCAAGCAGGACATAGGGTTTTACCTCCATCAAGAGGGCCCGAACCTGGGTAAAAACATCGTGTCCCTCGTCTCCTGTTACCATCCGCCTAGACGCACAGTTCGGGACCCCCTACCCGAGATCCGCCGGTTTTGACACCGACAATCATCCTGTCTCCAATTCTTGCACTTCGCCTCCTTTTGCTTGCAAGAAGCTCCTTACGACTGTCCATACATTTTTTCCATTCTTTGATTGTCATGTCTCTACTTCTTTTAGAAATCCGGTATGGACAGTTGAGATTCATAGGACGACCTGGTTGTATGTTCAAAACATCAAGGCGACCGTGCATATACATCAGATGAGGCACACAGTCATTCGGGATTATCTATTGAAAAACATAGTAATAACTTGGTAGTTAGCAATGATGTACTAGTTTTAGAAGTATTTAAAAGATGCATGGATGTCGTAATAGTAAAAAATCTTACCAGGGTATCTCCATGGTAGTTACCGTAGTTCAACACGTGCACTAGTGGCACGTATTGACCATAATGTTGAGGAGTTCGATTGTAGATATTGTAATTCTCAAGATCAGTACAAAATGCGATCAGATGATTTTTCTCCTTACTGAAGAAAAGACGATGAGCAGCCTAAAAACCTAGACTGCGAGGGAGTAAAAACGATCCACACGGGTGGATCCGGCGACCCCCGTCACCACCGAGGACTGAGGTCGTCGGCGGAGGGGAGCAGCCGGAGGACGGCATTACAAGATTGGCATTTCCTGGCGGCGGCTAGGGTTCCAGCCGCTAGGAACAGGAGGAAAAACGATACACGATCCCGAAAATCTTTACAAACTAAACACGCGCACGATACGGAAACGGCTCTACGAGCGAACCAGGTCAGGCAGACTTGTGCAAGCTGGCCTCCACACCGACTTCTATTGGGCAGGGCGATTTCTACTCGGCCTTCCTTTTCGACGCTACTTCTCCCTATTCCTCTGTTTTTTGTGTTTCCTTTTGTTTCGAAGAAAAAAAGTAAAGTCATTCAAAATCACCAATTGAGGAGTACTCCTCGCAAAGATCGCTTCTACCTTCTCAGGTTTTGACAAGTGGCGCGCTGCATGTGTGCCACTTGTCGCAACCTGGTAGTTTCCTTTTTTCGTAGTTTCGTTCATTCAAAATGTTTTATCTCTTAAACCGTGCATCCAAATCTCGAACTGTTTTCACCGTTGGATTTCTCGCGTCGATATCTTCAAAACTAGATCGTGTGTTGATAGGTTTTGATGAACTTTTTTTCATAAAAAAAACCCGGATGAAACAACTGAACTGGGAGCATGGTTTTTTCCTTTTTCGAAAGAGGCACGACTGTGCCTCTCACGAAATCACAATCGTGCCTCTCATGGAAGCAAAACGTGCCTCTCGCGAAAGGAAAAATCAAACAGAAAACGTATTTTTTTCATTTCCAAGAAGGCACTGCCATGCCTCTCGTGAAAGAAACCATCTCTCTCGCGGGAACAAAATCATGCCTCTCACGAAAGAAAAAAATAAGTAGAAAACACATTATTTTTTTCGTTTACGAGAGGCACGGTCGTGCCTCTCACGAAAGCAAAACCGTGACTCTCGCGGAAGCAATACCGTGCCTCTAGCGGAAGAAAAAAAAACAGAAAACACGTTTTTTTCATTTCCGAGAGTCATGGTTGTGCCTCTCGCAAAAGCAAAACCATGCCTCCCGTGGATCAAGAAAAAAAATAGAAAACACATTTTTTCCTGTTTACGAGAGCCATGGTCGTGTCTGTCGGGAAAGCAAAAACATGCCTCCCGTGGATGCAAAAACAAACAGAAAACAAGTTCGTTCCTAAGAGTCATTGTCATGCCTCTCGCCGAAGCAAAACCGTGCCTCTGCAGATGAAAAGAAAACATTTTTTTCGCGCAATTTTTTTCCCGAATTTGTTGAATGCGCTACAACACTTGAGGCTCATTTAAACAAAAAAATATACGATAAAGGCAACATATTTTGTATTTGGTGACAAGCCCTGGAAAGCATCAAAATTTTTATTTCTATATACCTAAACATAAGCTAGAAACCAGTATGAGAATATTTCTGAGACAATATGCTCTACTAAGATATTTACGGATACACACATATTTATATATACACACCATGTCCATGAGATTACTACAAATTAATCTGTGAAAAACATTTCTTTTTTTGGTTTTTCCTTATTTTTTCTAACATATATGAGGATTCAGTTTGAACATCTTTTTATTGCGGAACAATTTGAACATCGACACTATAAGATGCTGTTTATTGGAGATAGAAAAACTAATATAATTTTCTTTATAAACACGGTTCAAATTTATCACAGTAGATGCATATTTTTCATGAAGATTTGCAACTGCATTATAAGACACAAACATTAATATTTCAACATTATGATCTGATTAAGTATCACAATTAACTTACAAGAAAAGTACTCGACTCAGATAAAACATATCATCTGAGTATCATTTATGGTATGTGAAAAAGGGTTATAAGTAAATATAGAAGTTTGGTATAAATATATCTAATTTACTCGGTTCAGGGTCAAAAATTGTATTTAATCGTACCTATGTGACAGTGATGGTCGAGTTGGGTTCTGTTCTGTTGCCAGCGTACATCCTCCCCCTTAATCATTTATATTTATATTAGTATTGTAAAAGAATAACCAACTTGTAACAGATTAATTGATTATACGCGGACTCTACAAATCACTATGGTTTTACGTGGATACGATTCCGAATTTTTTACCAACTCAACACGCGCACGATACGGAAACGGCTTTACGAGCGAACCAGGCCAGGCAGACCCGTGTGAGCTGGCCTGCACACCAACTTATACTGAGCCTTCCTGGTCGATGGTACTTCTTCCTATTCCTCTGTTTTTTGTATTTCCTTTTTTTAACAAAAAATGTAACATCACTCGAAATCACTAATTAAGTAGTACTCATCGCAAAGACCGCTCCCACCTTCTTAGGTTGTGACAAGTGGCACGCTGCATGTGTGCCACTTGTCGCAACCTGCTAGTTTTCCCTTTCGTAGATCCGTTTATTCAAAATGTTTTATCTCTTAAATCGTTCGTCCAAATCTCGAACTGTTTTCACCGTTGGATTTCTTGCGTCGATATCTTCAAAATTAGATCCCATGTTGATACGTTTTGATGAACTTTTTTTTACAAAAAAAAACAGACGAAAAAACTAAACTGGGAGCATGGTTTTTCCTTCCGAAAGAGGCATGACCGTGCCTCTCCCGAAATCACAACTGTACCTCTCGCAGAGGAAAAAACGTACCTCTCGCGAAAGGAAAAAATAAACAGAAACATGTTTTTTCCGTTTCCGACAAGGCATGGCGGTGGCTCTCGCGAAAGCACAAGCAGGTCTCTCGCGAAAGAAAAAAATAAACAGAAAACACATTTTTTTCGTTTTCGAGAGGCACGATTGTGCCTCTCGCGAAAGCAAAACCATGACTCTCGCGGAAGTAAAACCGTGCCTCTAGTGGAAGCAAAGAAACCAGAAAATGCATTTTTTCAGTTTCCAAGAGTCATGGTCGTGCCTCTAATAAAAGAGAAAACATGCATCTCACGGAAGCAAAACCATGCCTCTGGTGGATGAAAAAAACAGAAAACACATTTTCTTTCTGTTTCCGAAAGTCATGGTCGTGCCTCTCGCGAAAGCAAAAACGTGCCTCTCGCGGAAGCAAAAAACGTGCCTCTGGCGGATGCAAAAAAAATAGAAAACGTGTTTTTCTCCCGTTTCCAAGAGTCATGGTCGTGCCTCTCGCGAAAGTAAAACCATGCCTCTGGCGGATGAAAAAAGAAATAAACGTTTTTCACGCAATTTTTCCCCGAATTTGTTTTTATTCAAAAGTTAAGGAAGACCGGTGAAAAACAGAAACATTGAAAAACGCCGGGAAAAACTGTTTAAAATGCCGCAAACAAGTGCGGAAAAAATAAAATAAAATCCGAAGGGAGCGCGCAGAGCGCGACACGTGATGGGTGGCTGAGAGCGTGCCAAATGGCATTGATCGTTGTGAGGCTCCCGAAAAAGCGCTCTTTAATTAGTTGCTCCCAATGTCACTTGATATGCTTATATGGACCAGGCCGTGTTATGGGCTATGATACAACGCAGGCCACAAACCAGTTCAGTTTTCCTTTCCCTCTATTTTTTTCCCGTCCACTCCTTCCATTTTGCTCAACAGAAATCATCTTTTGTTTCATTCATAAATTGAAAACCTTCTACAACTCTGCATCCAGTTCACTGCTATTAAGTTAAGACCATCATGTAAAGAAAGAGAACACTTCAATTCAGCACCATAATAATAGGCTCTCTAAAACAATTCTACCAATAAGACAAAATTAATATGTTTTATATTTGAGAGCGTTGAGCTCGCAAGATGGGTCTTTTTGCGACATGCTTCTCTCCTCGTATGGATTAGACATTTTGCTGTTTCTCATGTGATCGAGAAAATGGTTGTTTCTCATGTGAATGCCGGTACTAAGAACCATTTAGTCTAGTCACTAACAATTCTTTAATCTTTTTATTTTTAGAAGAGAACTGTTATTCAAGCCGGTACAAGGGATAACAACATCTTGACCTAACGTCTATCAGCACTCTCAGTCGAATTATATGGATGATCACTCACTTAGAACTATTTTGCCTTTTTATATACCCAGAACACTATATCCGGCAAAGAATTTGCCTCCAGGTTTACCCACTTGGGTGAAAGCAACTTGGGAAGCTATCAAGTGCAGCCACGTGTATTAATTTGGGCTCCTACAGGGTACAATTTGGTGGTGACTTTACTCTTTCGGTATAAATTTTGTTAACATGGTTTGTGTTTTGCGTGTGGACCATGTCGTCCTGTTTATCCGTATGTTTTCCAAATGAGATTCTCAAACATGCAATCTGTCCCTCCTGGTGTCAGCCGGTGAATTTGGCAGCAAGTGCATGGATGCATGCACGGAGTGGTGAGAAATGACTTGCCTACGTACATGTACTCCCTGTTCCAGCGTTTTCTGGACAGCTGATTAGTATAGGCGGTCGCTGCTTTTTTTCAGTTTGTTATTATCTTCTCTGCATTTTGTCCCGAAAACTCTTCATGCATCTCTCAATCCCATCACCCCCGCCCGGCCACTCACCGCCGTAGCTCCATATAAAAGGCCCCCAACTCCTCCGGAGGTGGAGGTCACCAGTGTTCGCTCGCGCTTCACTGAAGCACCCATGCGCCGGCCAGCGTCTCGCCGAAAATCCTACCGCCGCGCCCTTATCCTCCCTTCCTCTCTTCTCTCTGCCGGAGCCTGAGGGTAGGCCGCACGAGCACAGAGCACGCCGTGCACGGGAGCTCCGGCTTCTACCGGCGCGAACAGGAAGTATGCAGGGATGTGGTGGCGCGGACGAGGGGCGGTGGCACGGTATATGGTGTGGAGAGAGATGGGTCGTAGTCCACGGGCCGATGGCGGCGGCGGCGACGACGGTCTCCACCGCGCCTGTACCCGCGGCGATGGCGCCTCCGCAGGGTGGCTGTCGGTAGCAACATGGCCTCCGTGTCGTGGCTCTCGACTCCGGAGATCCTATGGCCCCGTCCTCCTCCCCACGATGACACCCATGTCTTTCGGCTTCGGCGGGGGGTGGATTCAGAGCGCGGTTCGCCATGGCGGCCAGCTGCGTGGAAGTTAGGCCTCCACCTTGAGTCAGGGACGGGAGACATGCGTATGCAACCCAGCACGCGAGGCTGGCGACCTCGGCCGCTAAGGTGACGACGACGCATGAGTTCGGCGCGACGCACGCGAGCGTGCCCTGGACACGACGAGCATGGGCTGCCAGGCCTTGGGCAACGATCAGATCTTACGTGCTTCCGGTGCAATTCATGCAAGGTCGACGTGCTGGCGACCGCCAAGAGCAACTGGAGGGCCGTGGCCAATGCCGACGCCGCTACCCTCGCGCTCCTAATTCTTGCCTATTGCCTCGGCTGCTGCGGCCTCCGTGTCAACACCGCTGCGGCGACGGCCGTTACTACTGATCGCTTATTTTTTTTCATTCATTGGGGACGGGATGGTTAATTTCATGATTCGGATTGAGAGAATCAGATTTGACAAACCCTATGAGATAAGAGTCAAGCAATTTTGTCTTTTGCAGTAATTTCAATATACTTGTGGTCTTACCGTATCAGTTTCCATTACAGGAATACAGGGTGAAGACTGATGATGCATGCTTCTTTGTTCAATGGCTGGATGCAGAATGTGAGTGCAGGAGCTGTGACTATATTTTCCATCACACTTCTTCATGTGCTTGCTCAAAATGTTAAAATTTATTTGAATATATATTGGAACTGCAGTCCTGATAGCCGTTGGATCATGACTTATTGTGTCGTCATTCTGGTCAGTATTTGTGAGATATCTATCAACGATGGCAAGAGGGCTGTTGCTTCTCATTTCTTGGTGTTCAGTAGTTAAGGAGCTAGAGACACATATGCATACTTTTTTCTTATGGGAAACTAACTGAAACGTCTCTTTGGGATTAAGGTGAATATATGGTTTCTACTTTCCTATACTACCACTCACTATCACAACTAAATGTACCTAAAATGATGCAAGTGAGTATAGTTTGTTTGTTATGGGAAACTAATCAGTCAATAGATTACAAAATAGGCAGTGTCCTTTCTTCAACCGCGTGGCGTTTCACCGCATATATGATACCACATACAGATGTTTCTGTGTTTCCATTCAAAGTTAATTGTTAGTCACATGTGATGATAACACCGAGATTTACATATACTTTATTTGAGTAACAGTTCACATTAGTTTATGTTACCATTAACAACACCATAAATTTCTGTTAACTTGGCATTGAGGGGAAAGAACTGGACTCTTTGGTGACTTGGTATCGTCAATATATTTCCGAAAGAAATATACCATGTAAGCATGTATTTCCATCTCTTTAGGTTATAAGAACATATCAGATAGACTGTTTTTGCATCATTTCATTTTAAGTGGGCTAATTGAGAAGAGACAGAATCGTTGGTTCTTTGATGCTATGTACATGATCAGCATATAGTATGGTGGTCTGTTGGCGTTGGCAGTTCTGAAGGCATGTAGGAAATAATGTAAGCCTACGCGTCACATTCAACATCTAGCTGGAAAAGAGCTTCCGTTAAAAAATATGAAAAGCAGAGTGCAGATGTAAATGATATGACATCATAGTAGCCACTAATTTCATTCAATGGAAAATTAGCTGAATAGGCCTTAAGGAAATTTTCTTCCGTGGCCGAAGAAAAATTAAGGAATAGGCTTGATCACCCATAGGACCCTAAGGAAAAAATGTTCAGGGTTTTACTGTAAAAAGATAACAAGAGGGATGTACATTCTGCTAACTCATAGCGTAGCTCGCTTCCTCCTTCTTTAACTATTTGCAGAGTTGTCCTATACAAACAGAGATTCTGAACATATAAAGTAAAATTCAACGGTTCTCCCTAAAAAAGGGTGTCTTCCACCATCTAGGGGTGTCCTAACTCCTTCCGGCAACAACCCTAAACCCAGTTTGCCACTGCAAGAAATTTCTAAAAAAACAGAAAATAGAAACCTACCGGGATATAGAGAAGGTAGTACATTTAGTGAAAAATGTGCCTCCCTGCTCTAAAGTGAAATGACAGTGAGATGCAGGTTGTATCAACAGGAGATTCTACAGTGCGCCATTCTAGAATTTAAGAATGTTCTCCTAGCATATGATTAGTTGGTTTTTCAGAGACATACAAAATGTTTAGAGGCTTAAATAATTTCTCTTGACATTAGCACCACTAAGTCAACCTGTAGGCGTAGATGTGGGTCATAACAGTTCTACTGTTTTACCACCGTATACAGACCTCCTTCATGGTGTCTAAGCAACCAAATCCTTCAATCACTATGGGCATGTTAAAGATCACAAGCTCTAGGCGAGCTATTCCTTTTGATTTCTGCTTCTTTCTATCTTATCTTGGCATGCCAACATTTTTGGCATACAGAACTTTGTCATCCCAAAACTAAACACACTCCATATAGGCAGACTGTATCGACGAGCGCGGCGTGCCGCCGCGCAGGCTTTGCTAGTCTCTTGTTATGTTTCATCGCAAAACAATCCTCTTATTACATTTTTTTCTCTTGCACCAAGTTAAATCCTAATATGTTGAATGCGCTACAACACGTGAGACTCATTTAAGCAAAAAAAATAAAGGACAAAGGCAACATATTTAGTATTTGGTGACAAGCCCTAAAAAGCATTAACTTTTTTGCGAGAAAACTTCCAATCTATTCATCTTCAATCATGGAAATACAACGGACACCAGCAATAATAAAAATTACATCTAGGTCCATAGACCACCTAGCGACGACTATAAGCACTGAAGCGACCGAAGGCGCGCCGCCGTCATCACCCCTCCCTCGCCGGAGTCGGGCAAAACTTGTTGTAGTAGGCAGTAGGAAAGTCGTCGTGCTAAGACCCCATAGGACCAGCGCAGCAGAACAGCAACCGCCACGATGAAGAGTAGCGTAGATCGAAAAGATCCAACCTGAAAAAATACAAACGTAGAAGAACTACGACCAAATCCGAGCAAATCCACCAATGATAGATCCGCAGGAGACACACCTCCACATGCCCACCGACGATGCTCGACACATCACCGGAACGGGGGCGGGGAAGACCTTATTCCATATTCAAGAGGACACAAACCCTAACAAAACTTGAAGAAAGCATCAATTTTTTTATTTGTATATACCTAATCATAAGCTAGAAGCCAGTATGAGAATATTTCCAAGACAATATGCTCTACTAAGATATTTACGGATACACACATATTTATATATACACACTATGTCCATGAGATTATTACAAATTAATATGCAAAAAACATTACATTTTTTGGTTCTTCCTTATTTTTTCTAACATATATGAGGATTTAGTTTGAACATCTATTTTTGCGGAACAATTTGAACATCGACACTATAAGATGGAGTGTATTGGAGATAGAAAAACTAATCTAATTTTGTTTATAAACATGGTTCAAATTTATCACAGTAGATGCATATTTTTCATGAAGATTTGTAGCTGCATTATAAGACACAAACATTAATATTTCAATATTACCATCTGATTAATTATCACAATTAACTTACAAGAAAAGTACTCCACTCGGATAAAACATATCATCTGATTATCATTTATGGTCTGATAAAAAGGTTATAAGTAGATTTAGAAGTTTGGTATAAATATATCTAATTTATTTTTTACTCGATTCAGGTTCAAAATTTTATTTTATCGTACCTACGTGACAGAGATGGTGGGTGAGAGAAATATCGGTTGATTGGTTGATGATTTTACCCGGACTCGATCACAACAGTTCTACGCGGATACAATCCCGAAAATCTTTACAAACTCAATACGCGCACGACACGGAAACGAGAAAACAATTGGGACCGACGATTTCTACTGGGCCTTTCTTGTCTTGGCTACCTAGCCCGACTGAAAGGCATTGACATGGTGCACTAAAAAAATACCTAGATGGTAAATTTGTGTCCCCTCAAAGAAAAAAGATGATAAATTTGAGTAATAAAATATTAAAAAAAGAGAAACATTTTTACAGAAAATGCAATCATTTATACAAATAAATTCTAAATCATAAAATATTGCCATGGTCCATGGAAACTGTAAGGGAAATATTTTATGTGCAAAACTTGACAAATTTTGAAAAATGGTTCTGGTCTTCACAAAACAAATTTAAAGAAAATAAGTTAAAAAAAAACATGGCAAATTTGCATGGTCCAATATAAAAATAATTAAATTACCTACACAAAAAATACCTGCAAAATGTGGTGAACAAAACAAAATTTACTTGTCAACCCTTCTACAATGTTTCCCCACAAACAAGAGATCTGTTATGACATGTAGATCGACCACGATGTAATGCAAGTATTTTCCAAGTTTACCATGAATGTCTACATACGATTTTTTTATATAGATTTATATATTCTTGAGCAAAAATATAGGCTTTGCATGATTTGATGAGAATTTGCCAAGCATAGGAAACTAGAAATAGCAATTGTACAACTTTGCAGTTTTCCATATTCTTTGAATCAACTCAGCAATGGTTGCAAAACTTGCCATAAATTTTATTTGTGCCTGTGAGAAAGCAAAAAATTGCTATGTTGATAAAATTGTTGTAATGGTCATACAACATCAAAAAATTTCTCTCTGGAAAATTAGATCAATAGAACTATGCTTTTAAAATTGCCATGACACTGAAATCCACCACTGTAGTGAAAAAGTTGTCATGTAGGAATCCAACAAATTGTTGTAATGGTCATACAACATCTAAAATTTTCTCTCTGAAAAATTAGATCAACAGAACTATGCTTTAAAAATTGCCATGGCACCGAAATCCACCACTGTAGTGAAAAAATTGTCATGCTCTAGGGAAAACATTAATCACTCTCACCTCATATAGCTTTACTTGATTCCAATGGAATCATAATTCAAACGAGCACAGCAAAAAAGCAGCACACATCATGGTTTGTACCTCACCAATGCGGAAGGGAGTGGAGGCAGGGGAAGCAGATGATTTCGCCCATGTGGTGTTGCCCATCACGTGCAACAGGGATGCGCAACTTCGGGATGGGGAGGGAGAAGGATAAGACGCCATAGACGACGGTGGAGGGTAACCTAGAGGAGCACGAAGCTGCTGTGGGTTGAGCGCGTCACCAGTGACGACGAGCGCGATCACCTCCTCCTCCTGCTCGAGGTCCTCTCGGAGAGCCACCCACTATGTTGGCGGTGTAGCCACCACGATGACCTCGCACCTCCCGCCGTGTGTTCCAATGCGAATGACCCAACCACAATGATCGACGAGGAGATGTGTTGCCGCGTATGCCTTCGGCTCGAGCTCCCGGCGGGAGCCACCCCAAGCGGTTGGCGGTGGAACGTCACCATGACGACCTTTGGTGGAGCCGCTCCACTGTCGCCTCCCGCTGCACACACTAGTGCGAGCAACCCAACCATAGTCACCAGCGACGAGGAGGAAAGTGGAAGGCGACAAAGAGAATGTGGAGTGAAGCTGTGTTGTGCGTGGCTGAAAGGGTAAGGGCGTAGGAGAAAGATCATTCGCGCGAGTAGTAGCCCCGAGCGAACGGGTGGCTGGGGCTGACGTGGGTATATCCACTGCATTGGGACTCATGCGCTTAATCCGACGGCCATGAAGGCGTTTGCTGGGACAGCAAGGAAACTGACATTCCCCATATAGTATTTCCTATTATATAAGGTTTAAGGAACCGGCGTAAAAAAATTGTTGGCAATGAAATGGACCGACTTATCCTATATTCATAAGTGGGTGATCTCCACTACTTTTGATTGTTGTGAAACATAGTAGAAAACCAAAAAAAAAAAAAATCTCCCTACGAACACCCAGGAACAACATAAAGATGCATATCAGGTTTGGGTCAACGATCGTTTAGGGCTGGACCAAAAGCTCGTAGCTCGCGAGCTTAATGAGTGCTCGATAGTTCGGCTCGTTAAGCTCGGAGCTCGCTTCTTAATGAACAGAGCCAATCATTGATTTCAGCTCGTTAAGCTTAACGAGCTTAACGAGCGAGCTAACGAGTTCCACAAGTAGCTCGTTAAGCTCGTTAGTAACAACATAACACATATTTTCATCTTATGTGGCAAACTTGTTGTAGCACATCAGCCCATCAATTAAATCTAATTGATATATGAGGCAACAAACTAGTGATTTTTTTTGTCACCATATTTCATCTTGAAAATCATACCTACACATTCATCTTGTATATCATAACACATTATAATCTGTTAACGAGCGCTCGCGAGCGCTCACGAGCTTAACGAGCTTCAAACGAGCCGAGCCGACCAGGGTTTTCTGCTCGTTAGTCTTAACGAGCCGAGCCTTAACGAGCACGAACTTAACGAGTACGAGCTTAACAAGCCGAGCTGCTCATTAGTCCACCCCTACGATCGTTACCGACTCCGGAGTGCAGCGGAAGTAGACGAGTCGGTGTAGATCGTACTTTGGAGTCCCTTGAACGTTGATGACGATCCTGTGAACCGCCCTTGAACGATCCCTTGAACGGAAGACCGAAAGCACAACTTCTCTTCTTGGTTACAAGCATACAGTCTTCACGATCCGGTAGCGCTTTGCCGTCAAGAGCTAATCTAGCCAGAGATTTAGAGGGAGGAGATTAGAACCACATGGGGCTTCTAATTATGAGGATTAGAGGTGGCTAGAGCTAGCTCTAGTAAGTCAACTAGGACCAACTAGAGGAGGCTCCAAAACTCATATCATCGTAGGGTAGAAATTCTCTAGTATATATAGGTTTAGGGGAGAGGAGGGGGCAGCCACCAAGGGAAAGGTGTTGGACTCCCACCCCTAGTAGGATTCGGCCTCCCATAGTGGGAATGGGGGGGGGGGGGCTTTATTGGGCCCTTGTGGCCCAATTCCATCTCCACCTCTTGGCCTTATTAGGCCCGTTGATATTAAATTAAATATATATTCATTCTAAACATTTTCAGAGTAATATATAATTAATTGGTAATACCCGGTATTACTCGATATTCACTGAAACCCTTCTGGTGACCCCGAAACGCTTCCGGAACCTCTTGGAATTATTCCGGATATTAATGAAACAATTCCACAAATATATTCTCACTACTCCCGTACCACTGGCACTCAGCATCGTGATTACCTTAAGCTTGTGACCCCGTAGGTTCGGTAAATCATAGACATGAACGAAACCCCTTCGTTCAATGACCGATAGCGAAACCGTGGACATTCATATCGGTCCCTATGATTACACGAATGATATTCGAGTGAACCTTTGGTTATCATGTCATGTTCCCTTTGCTTCATGATACTTTACAAAACCCGGTGTGTATCGGTATCCTCCTGAGTTATCACCTTGCTCACTATACCATTGCTCCCGTTACCAGTTTTGTTCTTCTTTCTCGTTAACGTGTTCCGGCAACCCTATGATGTAGTCACATGTGTCTGGTCAGACGATGATGGGTGTCGTCGCACCGAGAGGGCCCTAAGAATATCCCTCCATCATCGGAGGATCAAATCCCACTCTCGAGCTGCCGGATCACTTGTTGAACTCTTGAACCTGAAAGTTGTCATTATGAGCACCTTGTTACACATGACGTTTGAGCAACCCCAAAGCCCACCGTGGCCACTATGTGTTGGGTTTGTTGTTGTATGTGCAAGTGTTTTTCGTTTGTGTGTCTTCTCTCTGGTATTTCCTGTATGCTTTGTATTACTTGAGCCTATGTTGTCATGGCCAAACATGACAAGTATGAGTATCAACAATCTAAGCTTGAGAAACAACAACCTCTCGGGTGAATTTCCTTCGTTTCTCCAAGACTGTCCGCAACTCTCCTTTCTTGATCTTGCACACAACAATTTCGTTGGGACCTTGCCAACTTGGATAGGGGATAAATTGCCATATTTGGCTTTCTTACGACTATGATCGAATAAGTTTTATGGCTGCATTCCGGAGGAGCTTACACAGATAGTTAATCTTCAGTATTTGGACCTTTCCTACAATAATATGACGGGGAGCATACCTAAATCTATTGTTAACATCAAAGGGATGATACTAATGAAAGATTACTAGCTCACGCTGGTTTTCCTTTTGCTATCATGTAGAGTGTGGGGATTTTACCATGTATCAATGTATAGCACCGTACTACTTTCTTTTTAACAGATATATGTATTTGAGGATTATGCTGTAGAATAAGGTTTGGATATGTAAAGTTGATGTGTAATGAATAATGCCAGGGGTAGCACCAGATCCTCTGTTTTGGGTGTGTGTGTCAATGTGTGAAGTCAACACAAACTAGTTTTGCCACATCTTGTTCTCAAGCTCTGAATCCAACCAATATCATGTCTGCTCAGATAGGGCTAGGATTTCTGAAAGACAGAATTTAGTCTGCGCAAGGTGTAGGATTTTATTGTGTTGATTCTTTCTGTCGACGCAGACGTGACCTCTTCATTAGGCAAACATTGTACAGGGTTCAGACTTGGTAAGAAACATTGTACAGGTTTTGAGACTTGTTCAGGCAAGCTAATTTTACTGAAATGCAAACTCATCACGCCAGTATTTAGTTTGTGCGAGATTACAGGGTAGGGTTTTCACTCCTCACCTGGGCTGCTTAATTTCTTGACACAATTCCAGATGAATAGCGATTGGACTGATTAGTATAGTTTGTGCAAGAATTGTATTTGCTCTACCGTGCATACAGAGCGACAGACTACAGGAGACAAGCAAGCAAGCGTACTACGTACTAGTTTGTTAGTTACTCGGTCATCGTAGGAGAGGTGGAAGCCGGGGGCGTCCGGGTCCTCGGCGCCGCAGCAGTCGTAGAACCAGACGGCGTAGGGCGGGTCGCCATGCTTGAGCTCGTACTAGTACCTGCGGCACCGTCGTCGTGGTCGAGGAACAGGCCAGACGGATGGATCTCTAGGAGTCGGAGCGGGTACCCGTACCTCTTCTGGTCGTCGTGGCGGCGGCAAAGGAAGGAGGGGCGTGTTACATCGACGGGGAGTATTTCGCCTTGCACCGCTGGCAAGCCCTCGCCGCCGGGTCTATCTCCACCGGACACTTGTACGTACTACTCCCACTAGTATAGCCTCAAAAACTTTTTTATACTATTATGAGACAAAAATGTGTTTTTTAAGAGGAAATAATTTTCTTTGTTGAGGGGAAATAATGAGGTGTCTCTTTCTTCGGCTATGTTTGGTTGCGGGGTAGAGAGAGATTTTTCAGGCCTACAAAGCACGGGCTTGACTTTTCTAGACACACTCTAATCCATCACGTATTTCTCGGGAATCTTTCGACATCGTCCTGTTTGGATCCATGGGTTAGAGTTAGTTTGGCTTAGTTTGGAATCAACAAACCTAAAAATATCCAAACAAAAACTAACCCACTCAAGAGGTGCTTATTTGGGTTACTTCTTCTCGGGACCACTAAAAAAACACATTTTCTCTCCACTAGTAGAAAAGGGGGCAAAGGTCCAGGCCGGGTCAGCCCATTAGTCTCGGTTCAGTCAAGAACCGGGACCCATGGGGGCATTGGACCCGGTTCGTGAGCCCCGGGGGCCGACCGGGCCACGTGGGCCATTGGTCCCGGTTCGTTTGGACCTTTTGGTCCCGGTTGGTGGGACGAACCGGGACCAATGGGCCTCGCTCCTGGCCCACCACCATTGGTCCCGGTTGATGGCTCGAATCGGGACCAACGGCTTTTATGATAATTCTTTTTAATTTTAATGTTTTGAACTAAATTCTAATTACTTATTTATTTTCTTTTACGATAATTCTTTTTGCTATTAAAGTTTGTAACAAAACTCTAATTACTTATTTATTTTCTTTTATGATAATTCTTTTTGCTTTTAATGTTTTCAACTAAATTCTAATTACTTATTTATTTTCTTTTATGATAATTTTTTTTTTGTTAAAGTTTGTAACAAAATTCTAATTACTTATTTATTTTCTCTTATGATAATTCTTTTTGCTTTTAATGTTTTGAACTAAATTCTAATTACTTATTTATTTTCTTTTATGATAATTCTTTTTGCTATTAAAGTTTGTAACAAAATTCTATATAATTTTAGTTTCAATAATACTAGAGGTTTATAAAAGCTTTTTAGTTGATTCCTCTAGTACCAGTTCTAAGGCTGTTACAAAGGCATTTTATTTGGTACAGGTTTTAAGGCTGGGGCCCCACGAGCACCATTTAGTACCGGTTCGTGGCATGAACCGGTAAAAGAGTTTTTTACTTCATTCTTTCTGCAGCTGTTTTTTAGTCTCACCTCGCCAAGCGAGAGGCACTCGCAGCGGTTTATAAGCCCTGAGTGTAGAGACGATGAAGGGAGAAGCGCAGTGCTCACCTGCACGTTGGCCTGAAGCTAAGCAACGTGCAGGTGAGTATTGTGCCTCTCTTCTATTTTGGCATGGTATCATCATAATAGTTGTGGAGAAAGTCTTCATTTTTTGTTGTAAGTAGAAACAAAATAAAATAAATAAATCAAGAAAGAAAACAAAAAACAAAAAAAGTGATTTCAAATTTGAAAACTAATGGCACTAACAGAAAGTTTATAATTTTTCTAAAACTAAAAGCAAAAAGAATTAAAAAATAAAGCAAAAAAACAAAAGAAAATAAATAATGCAGAAAACAAAATAAAAAACTGGAGAAAAAAATAAAAATAGCAACAATAACTAAAGAAAACAAAAAAAACAAAAAAAGTGCCTCCTACTGGGCCACCATGGCCTGAATACGACTAGAAACCCTATCATGAGCCAGGAGGCCCGCAGAAGGCCCAGCAGGCCCACAGGCAAAGCAGTGTCAGATTAGGCCCATAGGCCTGCAGTTCAGAGGAGTTCGAGTGAGAAGAGGCAGCGGAGCTTATAAACAAGTGCGGGGCGCTCTCAACTAGCGAGGTGGGACTAAACTCCCACCACCACGCCGCTGTGCAAGGCCGTTGGTACCGGTTGGAGGCACGAACCGGGACCAATACCACCCTTTGGTCCCGGTTCGTGGCACCAACCGGGACCAATGACCACCTTTAGTCCCGGTTCGTGCCACCAACCGGGACCAAAGGCCGCCGCTTCCCGCCCTTTGGGCTGCTGAAAAGAGGCCTTTAGTCCCGGTTGGCGGCTCCAACCGGGACTAAAGGGGGCATTGGTCCCGGTTGGTCTCACGAACCGGGACCAATGCTTTGCCTATATAAGCAGCACCCCTAAAAATTTGGTTCAGTTCCTTCTTCCCCGCGTCCGACACCGCCAGGCTGCCCGTCTCCGGTTCGCCATCGCCGTCGTCGTCGTCGCCACGCGCCGTCCCTTGCCGCCCCGACGCCGTCGCCGCCCCGCGCCATTGTCGCCCCGCGCCGTCGCTGCCCGCCCCGACATCGTACGTCGCCGCCCCGCCCCACCCCGTCCCGACGCCGTCGCCGCCCCGCGCCGTCGTCGCCGCCATGCCCCGACGCCATACGTCGCCACCCTGCCCCGCCCCGTCCTGATTTTTTGCTAATTTAATTATTTGATGTAGTAGTTAATTTAGATGTGTAGTATAATTTAGATGTGTACTTAGATGTATAGTATAATTTAGATGTGTAGTATAATTTTGATGTAGTAGTATAAGTTAGATTTTTTTGTTAGAATTTTTTGTAGTTCATAGATTTTTTTGTTAGATGTGTAGTAATTTAGATGTGTAGTTCATAGATTTATTTTCATATTGTGTAATTTGTTCATTTTTTTTCTGTTAATAGATTTTTTTGGTGATATTATTGTTGAATATGCATGTTTGTATGTTCGTACATATGCAAAGATCGAATATGTCAAATTTTTATGATTTTTTTTCTGTTCATACAATTTTTATGACTTTTTTCGGTTATAATTTTGTTCATAGAATTTTAATGATTTTTTTGTTCATAGAATTTTCTTTTTTAATTTATGTATATGTTCATATTGTGTATGTATAGGAAAATTGTGCATGATCAAACTCATTTATGAATATGTTCATATTTAGAATAGAGGAAAAAGGAAAATAAGAAGAGAAAGTGTTTAATATAATTAGTTAGAAAAATAATAGAACTATAGTTAAACTAGTTTATTTTTAGTAAGTGCTACTTTATTTTATTTATAGTAAGTGCTTCATATATAGTTGAACTAGCTAGTTGATTTAATAAACCAATTTATTTTACTATATATAGAAGTAGTTTATTTTTAGTAAGTATTACTTCATTTATTTATAGTAAGTGCTTAGTAGTTGAACTAGTTGATTTAATTAATAAAATCACTTTATTTAACTATATATATATATATAGAAGTAGTTCCCGCATCGACGTCGACGATGCCTATCCCGCATCCTCGTCGTCGTCGACTCGGCGGTAGAGGTCTGCTTGATCAGGGTCATGTTCGGGACTGGGCTCCGCCGGGCTGGTATTGAAAGGTGCTACCTTATGGGGGACGTAGGTTGGTGAGGAGGCAGCCCGTTGTTGACCCGATCCTTGTTTTGTGGTGGTCGCGTGAGCCAGTGACGGTGCCGAGGCTTCCGGACACCTCGGAGGTGGTACGTCACCGTGTCAGCGAGGAGGACGAGCACGTCCGTCGCTACATGGTTGCGTTGGAGGGCAGGTTCGACAATACCTGGCAGGTTCTTCAGGGATCTCACTAGAGCTATGATCATGTGATCGTTCCTTATCTTTGGGTGTCCACCACCCGCGATGATACCCGTCGGGTACTACGGTTCTATCTATTAATAAGCGATGCTATATGTATGATAGTATTCGAGGAGTATTCGACGATGTACGGACACAAGAGATGATGTACTTTTGGTTATAATTGAATGCATGCTAATTTGAATACTATTTTATTTTACGATTTGGTTTTGCTTATTGAATGCTCATATTGGAAAAGTACTCCTACTTTGAATGCTAAAATTGAAGAGCACTCTATGCAGAAATTTAGGAGCCCCCTCCATCATCCACGCCGTCGTGGGGTAGGTTCTCCTTCATTCCCGTGTGCTAGACAATTTGGTGTAATAATAATGCACTCGGAAATGAAAGGAGGAGCTACGTACCATCACCGATAGTCAACCTGTGATTAATAATAATAATCTAATTTAGGTTTTTTAGTACATATATTTAATTGTACAAATTTAATATTTGAATTATGAACTTAGGCCGGAAATGTCGTACTCGGACGACGAAAACCGCCCGGGGGAGTGCAACTGGTGCCACGACGACCGAGGTATGTGCGACAGGTTCATTGAGCTGGACGAAGATCGACACTTCAGCATTAAGCTCGAGGAGACCTTCGATGTTCATACGGTACACAACGACGACAATAGTTTTTTTTCATAATTAAGCACGACTTCAACTATTTTAACGTGTATTTTTCATCTTTTCCAATTCGACTAGTGAGGGAGTCCCGGATTAGGGGGTGTCCGGAGAGCCGAACTATCATCATTGGCCGGACTCCAAGACTATGAAGATACAAGATTGAAGACTTCGTCCCGTGTCCGGATGGGACTTTCCTTGGCGTGGAAGGCAAGCTTGGCGATACGGATATGTAGATCTCCTACCATTGTAACCGACTCTGTGTAACCCTAGCCCTCTCCGGTGTCTATATAAACCGGATGGCTTTAGTCCATAGGACGAACAACAATCATACCATAGGCTAGCTTCTAGGGTTTAGCCTCCTTGATCTCGTGGTAGATCTACTCTTGTAACCCACATCATCAATATTAATCAAGCAGGACGTAGGGTTTTACCTCCATCAAGAGGGCCCGAACCTGGGTAAAAACATCGTGTCCCTCGTCTCCTGTTACCATCCGCCTAGACGCACAGTTCGGGACCCCCTACCCGAGATCCGCCGGTTTTGACACCGACATTGGTGCTTTCATTGAGAGTTCCTCTGTGCCATCGCGATCAGGAAGGATGCCTTCTCCCGTCTTTAAAGACGGCACCGTCGTCAAGAGAGCTTTGGCCGCCGGCCAAACTGTCCGGCTAGGTGGTTTTCTTATGACCGCCTGTTCGGCCACCGCTCCGACGATGACCTCTCAGGTCATCAAAAGCGATCTTCACGTCAGCCCGGAATTCACCGAGCAGTTAGATCCGATTGAGCTCTCCTCTGTAAACGAGCTCTTGGATCGCATTGCCGCCCTGGGAGTCGCTAACTACGATCAAATTGGGCTTAAACCCGATCTGAGAGAGATTAACTCTCCTCAGGCCACCCGCCACGTTGTCGTGGTAGAGGAACAATGCGGCAACCCTTCTTCTACGTTGAAAACCAACTATGTACAGATTCCCGATCCCTCCAAGCCGGATTCCCGTGAAGGGACGGACGCTAATCAAATACTGAACTTAGAGTCAGGCATCGGACCAGATTCGTTGGAAAGCATCCAGCAAGTCAAGCTTCCAAATCCGAAAACTTCTTGGCCTTTGAGCCTCAGATCGGGCGGGGTTCCGAACTTGATTCCACCCGCCCACCCAAACATAAGCGATCTATCTCGAATACGGCAAGAGCCCGATGAAACAGTACATCATTACTAGGCCAGATTCCTCCTGGTTATGGACAGGATAAAGGACTGCTGCGAAGAAAGCGCGATTTCAATTTTCTGCAACAATTGCACGGACAGGGGAATCATGAACGCCATAAGTCGTCGCGAAGTTACACGCTTCATCGACCTAGCGACTATTGTACAAAAATACTGTGCGGTAGAGAGTGCCAGGAACACCGAAACTAGGTTTTGGGACGGTCCGGCCTTGACCACAACCCTAGTCTGAAGTAAAAGGGTGCGCCATACTCAAGCACCTGGGTTAAAAACCAAAAAGCAAAGACCCCCTAAAGGGCATGGAACCGTACTGGAGGGCTGGCTTAACGGACCCTGCAAAATCCACAGTACGGAGGATGCCACTCCAACACACAGCCTTCGAGCATGTTGGATACTACGGCAGGTGGCCAAAAGTGGCGAAGGCTTTTTAGCCCCGGGCAAACAGCCCAGCAGTACCGGTACGGTATTAACAGTCTTCGAGACTTTCGCATCAAATAACATGCGAAAACGAACAATCCGCAGCCTCGCCGAAGTCTACCAAGTAGCAACAGCAAATCCATGGAGTGACACGGCTATCACCTTCAACGCCAGCGACGAACCTAAATTCCGAACAGCTAGAGCACCAGCCGCATTGGTCCTCAGTCCGATAGTGGACGGCTTTCGCCTTACCAAGGTACATGGATGGCGGCAGCGGATTAAACCTCATCTACGAGGAAACCCTTCAAAAAATGGATATTGACTGGAGCCGCATCGAGCGAAGCAGCACAACTTTCAGAGGGATAATCCCTAGTCGAGAAGTACGCTGCACAGGAAAAATCACACTAGATGTAGTGTTCGGCTCACCGAACAATTACAGGTCCGAGGAGGTCACGTTCCAAGTGGCCCCATTCGGCAGCGGATATCACGCTTTGTTAGGGCGAGAGGCATTCACAATCTTCCAAGCTATACCCCACTACGGGTACATGAAGCTCAAAATGCCCGGACCCAATGGGATAATCACTCTTGCCAGTGATCCAGATACAGCACTCCGCGCTGAAAATAAGACAGCCGCACTGGCCCTAGAGGCATTGTCCGAAGCCCTAGCGGCAGAGGAACTAACTACGCTGCGCTCCACGGTGGATAGGGACGATGTGATACTCGATAAGAGGTCCAAGTCCACCTCTTTTAAACCAGCAGACGAAATAGTCAAATTTCAGGTCCATCCAACGGACCCCACAAAGACGGCCTCCATTGGGGCACAATTAAGTCCTGATGTCGAAGCCGCACTACGAGAATTCCTTCGGGAAAATTGGGACATTTTTGCCTGGCACCCTTCAGACATGCCAGGAATCCCACGCAGGCTGGCAGAGCACAGCCTAAACATCCTAAAAGGATTCAAGCCGGTCAAACAAGCTCTTCGGCGATTTTCCGAACCCAAAAGACAGGCAATGGGAGAAGAGCTAGCCAAACTCTTAGAAGCCGGATTCATCAGAGATATAAAACATCCGGACTGGCTAGCCAATCTAGTAATGGTACCAAAAAAGGACAAATCCTGGCGCCTCTGCGTCGATTTTAAAGACCTTAACAAGGCCTGTCCAAAGGACCCTTTCCCCCTCCCTCGCATCGACCAAATCATCGATGCTACCGCAGGGCACGATTCATTGTGCTTCCTCGACGCATACTCCGGATACCATCAAATCAAGATGGCGGAGAAAGACCAGGCCGCAACGGCATTCATTACTCCATATGGGCCATTCTGCTTCAACACAATGCCCTTCGGACTCAAAAACGCCGGCGCAACATATCAGCGCATGATTCAAACATGTCTGGCTACCCAGATAGGCAAAACAGTAGAGGCATACGTAGACGATGTGGTCGTCAAGACCAAACACGTCGAAACTCTAGTAGAAGACTTGAGGGTGACATTCGACAACCTCCGAGCATATGACATTAAGCTCAATCCGGAAAAATGCGTCTTCGGCGTACCAGCCGGAAAGCTCTTGGGCTTCATCGTATCCGGTAGAGGAATTGAAGCAAACCCGGCCAAAATCCGAGCTCTGTCACAATTGGATATTCCAAAAGACCTCAAGCAAATACAAAAACTAACCGGATGCGTAGCGGCCTTAAGTCGCTTCATCTCCCGTTTGGGAGAAAAGGCTCTGCCCCTCTACCGCCTCCTCCGGCGCACCGAACATTTCGAATGGACGGATGCTGCCACAGCCGGACTCGAAGAAATAAAGGCCATACTGGCAACAAATCCGGTCCTGGCCGCGCCCAACCTGGGCGAACCTATGTTATTATATATCGCAGCAACACATCAAGTTGTCAGCGCGGTACTCGTCGTCGAGCGAGAGACAGAAGGGCACAGATTCCCTCTTCAAAAACCAGTGTACTACGTATCCACTGTTCTAACTCCATGCAAGTCCCGGTACCCACATTATCAAAAGATAGCATATGCGGTGTTCATGGCATCCCGGAAGCTGCGACACTACTTTCAAGAGTGTTCCATAACGGTGGCCTCCGAAGTACCTCTCAACGATATTATAAACAATCGCGACGCAACGGGCAGGATTGCAAAATGGGCTATTGAGCTCTTACCATTTGACATAACCTATAAACCACGGCGAGCTATAAAGTCGCAGGTTCTGGCCGACTTCGTCGCCGAATGGACCGAAGCCGAACTCCCTAAAGAGTACGGCGCATACTCCAATTGGATCATGCATTTCGACGGATCCAAAATGTTGGCTGGCTTGGGGGCTGGCGTCGTCCTGACGTCCCCAACTGGAGACACAATCCAATACGTACTTCAAATAATGTACATGGACTCCAATAACGCAGCCGAATACGAGGCCCTTCTACATGGCCTCCGGATGGCAATCTCCATGGGCATTCAACGCCTAGAGGTGCGCGGGGATTCAAACCTCGCAATATCCCAAGTAAATGGAGACTTTGATGCCAAAGATCCAAAAATGGCAGCTTACCGCAACGCCGTCCTAAAAATGTCAGCTCGGTTCGAAGGACTCAAATTCCACCATGTAGCCCGGGATAATAACCAGGCAGCAGATGTGTTAGCATGCATCGGCGCGAAATGAGACGCCGTCCCTCCAAACATCTTCCTGGAACGGCTCTTCAAGCCATCCGTGTTATGGGAAGAGGAGTCCGGAAATAACAATCCGGAGCCAGCTGCATCACCGAACTCAGACCATTCTGACACAATCGGCGGCTCAGCCAACGAAATAACACCTTCAGCTCACGAAATAATGGCAGTAATTGCCCCGTGGACAGAACCATTCCTAGCCTACTTAATTCGGCAGGAACTTCCCGAAGACCAAAATGAGGCCCGCTACATAGTTCGGCGATCTAAAGCCTACAAGGTCCATGAGGGAGAACTTTATAAGAAAAGCACAACCGGAGTCCTTCAAAGGTGTATCTCCGAAGAGGAGGGGCGGAATCTCCTGGCTGAAATTCACGCCGGACTCGGCGGGCACCACGCTGCAGCCCGGGCACTCGTAGGCAAGGCCTTCCGTACAGGATTTTATTGGCCGACAGCCCGGGCAGATGCTCAGGACTTAGTCCAACGATGCGTCGGTTGCCAGCTCTTTGCTAATCAGAGCCACATGCCACCCACCGCCCTCAAAACTATACCCATTACCTGGCCGTTCGCGGTCTGGGGGCTTGACATGGTTGGACCCCTTAAAGGGGGAACCCACAAGCACAAATACTTATTGGTCATGGTGGACAAATTCACCAAATGGATTGAGGCCAAGCCGGTTAAAACGGCAGAATCCGGACCGGTGATAGACTTCCTATCCGGGGTAGTACACCGTTTTGGCGTCCCCCACAGCATCATCACTGATAACGACACGAACTTCACTGCCGACGAGGTTAAACTCTGGTGCAAAAACATGGGCATCAAGCTCGATTACGCTTCAGTCTATCACCCCCAAACTAACGGTCAAGTCGAGCGAGCAAATGGTCTAATCATGAGCGGCATCAAACCCAGACTAGTGCAGTCCCTCAAGGAATCTAACACGCACTGGGTAGAGGAGCTCGACTCCGTACTCTGGGGGCTGCGGACCACGCCAAACCGAACTACTGGATTCACACCATTTTTCATGGTGTATGGCGCAGAGGCAGTTCTGCCTTGCGATATAATTCATGACTCACCTCGTGTGCGCATGTACGAAGAAAGAGAAGCCGAGTTGGATCGGCAGGACAGTTTGGACGCCTTAGAGGAGGAGCGGGACGTGGCAAAGGCTCGTTCCGCATTCTATCAGCAGCAGGCTCGAAGATATCAAAGCAGAGAAGTACGGGCCAAAACTTACAATGTCGGCGAACTCGTTCTACGCCTGCCGGACAAGAAAAAGGACAAACTTAAGCCCAAGTGGGAAGGTCCCTTCATCATCGACCAAGTCCTGACCGGCGGAGCATACCGTCTACGTAAAGCATCTGACAACCGACTCGAGCCGAACCCATGGAACGCAGCCCGTCTCCGAAGATTCTACGCCTAAACACCGGACTCAGAGTTCGTCTCACTCCCCCGTCCACCTTTTTATATTTTTACTATCTCTTGTCCCCCTCCTTCTTCCCACTTTTTTTTCAATACCTTTTATAGGCTGATTTGCGCTTTGTTCGCACACACTTGATGTGCTCCTAGCACTCATTATACCTGGGGGCTTCTTTACCAGAAGCTTATTAATATGGGCTTCACGCCCAATACATGTGTCATACTTCCGCATGTACCTTTTATTCACCATTATATGCATCGATATGACTTAAGTTTTGGCCAAGCTGGGTTGCCTGGCTCCTGTGCTTACCCCTACGTTCCCGATTGTTCGGCTAGGAGGTAAAGGGAGCACCTCTGCGATTGTTACTGCCGGGTCAGCCGGATGTGTACCTCAGACTGGGTGAAGCCGAAAGCTAGCGTTCTTAAGAGAATATTCGGTCGGTGACTTGAAAGATGATTTATTACTTACTTATTTATAAGCCCCCAGATGCTTTTTCTGCTATTTTCGCAGTCCGGCATTGCACCTTAGGGCATGCCTCCCAGGGAAAGGAACCCTTAACGGAACTATTCTCCCTGGAAGATGTTTCTTACTAACCATGTAATATAACATAACTAGTTGGGCACTTGTCTGATAAAGCAATTATGACCCCGACGCCTTGTCTCCATGCATGCCCCGGTTCTTTTATAACCGTAGGGGTATTCGGACACACTCCGGACTGTTGGGTCCCGAGGTTGAAGCGAAACGGTCCGCAAAGACAAACGATCTACAATCCGGCTAGAAGGCATCTTACATGTCATTTCAAATTACATCGTCAAACCGACTGATTGTACTCCTCCTCAATCCCATCTAACAGGCTGTCTAATTTACAGTCCTGTTGGGAATATTTCGCGGCCAGTTCTACTTGGCCATACATCAAGCTCACAGGGATCTCCTTCCCATCAGGCCCCGCAGGTCCGACCTCGGCCATGTGGTTTGGGTCAGCCTTCGGGTAGCGCGTCTTCACCATGGCCCAGGCCTCCCTGGCGCCCTGACGGCAGGCCGATATCTTCCACAAACGGAGGCGTCGCCGTGCTCCCTGGAGCTTCTCAGCAAGCTCACCAAGGCCCTCGGGTAGGGAGACGGATGGCCATAAAGCCTGAACGACGCCACTCATCGCCTGCCGAACACGTTCGAACAATTGCACCAGCTCGGGAAGTTGGTCACCTGTTGACCCAGGCATTTCCTCCGCAGGGCGACCTGTGAGCACACCTAAAGACATATTTCTGTCAAACGACTTCCTCGCCGAATTCTTCTTTTCAAAGGAATTTGCTCAAGCACTTACTATAAATGCCGCGACGAAGTCGCTGATTCTCCTTCAAGGAGCCAGACAGCTGGGCCCGAACACCTTTCAGCTCTTCTCCTAGCTGGGTGTGGGCATCTTGGAGCTTGTTTCTCTCCTGCTGCACCTTCATAAGCACCCTCTCGCCAGCCTTTAGCTGACGCAGTAGCTGTTGCTTGTCCGGATCTAGTCCGGCGCCCTCTGCAATATTATTGTCAGATTCACGCCGCACTTTGTTAATTAATTATCTTTTCAAAGTACGTCTTACCAGCGGGGGTCTCTGTGGCTCCCCCTGTGGCGGCCAGTGCGGCCTCAAGTTGGGCCTTGCACTCTTGGAGCTCCTGGGACAGATGGGTATTCTTCTCCGTAAGATCCTGCATAAAAATTGATCCTTAAATCAGTTATTTTAACCATTTTAAGTCTCGGGGGCTACTGGCATATATAACTATTAAAATTACTTACACGTATGTCTTTCACATACTGCTCCGTGGCTCTGGTTAACCCATCTTGAGCGGCACGGAGGTGCGCGTTTCCCGCATCAAAGGCATTTAACGCCTCCGGGGAGAAACACGCGTCACGAAGAACTGTCCGGCGACGCCTGTGATTCATGGCGCTCTCCACCTCAGACCGGGTGGCGGACAGCCTGTCGGCATCCTCCGTCGGAGGAGCGTCCGACTCATGCCTTGTATTCGCCTCCCCTTCCGGGCCATGCGTTGGAGCATGGCTGGCGGAGGCTTGATTGGCAACCTCTCCGGACACTGTCCGGCGAGCGCTCTTTCTGGAAAAGTTATGAGCATTAATATACCTCCTGGGAATCCTTCCCTTAAAAAATAGCGGTGCTCCGTACCGTTGCGGCGACGTTTCAGTTCGCGTCGCACTCCTCTTCCGCCGCGGGCTCGACTTCCTGCCGTAAAGGCGCTTCCTGTCGAACACCATTGGTGCACGGTGGTCAGAACTAAGCATTAAAGAAGTAACGGCGCCAGGACTTCGGTCGTACTCACCGGGGAAGCCGGACACAAACCGGGGTAGTCAGCCATAATGGCGACTAAAGCATTATCTATGCTGAGCTGGTGGTACACCCCGTCGATCAGTTCCACCGCTAAGTCCGGATCCTCTTCGGAGGCCGGATCAAGGGACCTTTCTGGGTCTTCGGGTTGTGGGGCTGGGCTTTTTATGCCCTCCACATCCCGACGCAGTTCCTGTGTCAAAATCATACAATAAGACAATTGCCTTTAAAGGCACGGTTCAGATATGCATGCGACCGCTTACCCAGCTCCGAGGGTTGTTCATGGAAAATCCGTTCAGAGGATTCGTGCGGAGGAAGTCCTCCTTCTCCCCCTTGTACAAGCCGGACAGGATCTTCACCAGATCGTCGGCCGAGCCAGGTCCCTTGCGGCCGTGACGGGTGGCGTCGTCGTCTCCGTTGAAGTCCCACATGGGGTGGCCCCTATATTGGAGCGGCTGCACCCCACGCATAATGCATGTGGCCATGACTCCGATCATGGTTAATCCGGAATGGGCTAGCAGCCGTATCCGGCCCATCAAGTAATGGACGCTACTATCATCTTCTCGTCGAGGGCTCCGTGGGCGCCAACTTAGGCGTTTCTTCAGGGGAGCGTTGCTGAATCCGGAAGGCCGATCCGGACTGGATCCGGCAGCGGAGCGTCCTCCATATAAAACCACTCCGAAGGCCAATCTTCGGACGTCTTCTTCGGGGTCCCGGACAGGTATCCGGTCCCGGCGATGCGCCATATTTCGGCTCCGCCCACTTGATATATCGACCCCTCGTGAGAGCGGGGTACGAGGCAAAACAGCCTCTTCCACAGCGCAAAATGGGGCTCAATGCCCAAGAACAGCTCACACAGAGCTACGAAGCCCAAGATGTGCAAAATGGAGGTAGGTGTAAGGTGATGAAGCTGGAGTCCGTAGAACTCCAGGAGCCCCCGGAGAAACGGATGTATAGGAAATCCGAGTCCCCTTATTAAGTAGGAGACGAAGCACACCCGCTCTCCTTTGGAGGGATTGGGGGCGCTCTCCGCCTGCTTCCCACCTTTGTAGGTGGCCAGTCCGGCTCGAACCGGAACCATGAAGGCCGGGGGAAGATATCCCTCTGCTTGGAGCGTCACTAACTCGCTGTGCGGGACTGAGCATCTCCTCCAATCTCCTGGCTTAGGGCTGGGAGCGCGAGAAGATGAGCCGCGTCGACTGTCCATGTTGGAATGGGTTTTGTGTCACATGTGCCTCGATGAGTGCTTGCGGAAGGAGGATGATGTGATTTGGATCTGGATCCTCGCCTCTCTTATAGGCAGCTTATTTGCGCAGCTAGGGTGTAAAACATAAAAATACCCTGGCTTCTCGCATTCGTGCGATGCGTGGAAGAAGACCATTATTGAACGCGGAAGCCAAGGAGCGCAACATTTATGAAGCAACCGGACACTATCTGGCAAACACATGGAGCATGAAGAAGAACCCGCCTTGCAAACGCCGAAGACAACATACGCGCCGGATTCGTCGTTATTGAAGCCTGGTTCGGGGGCTACTGAGGGAGTCCCGGACTAGGGGGTGTCCGGATAGCCGACCTATCATCATCAGCCGGACTCCAAGACTATGAAGATACAAGATTGAAGACTTCGTCCCGTGTCCGGATGGGACTTTCCTTGGCGTGGAAGGCAAGCTTGGCAATACGGATATGTAGATCTCCTACCATTGTAACCCACTCTGTGTAACCCTAGCCCTCTCCGGTGTCTATATAAACCGGATGGCTTTAGTCCATAGGACGAACAACAATCATACCATAGGCTAGCTTCTAGGGTTTAGCCTCCTTGATCTCGTGGTAGATCTACTCTTGTAACCTACATCATCAATATTAATCAAGCAGGACGTAGGGTTTTACCTCCATCAAGAGGGCCCGAACCTGGGTAAAAACATTGTGTCCCTCGTCTCCTGTTACCATCCTCCTAGACGCACAGTTCGGGACCCCCTACCCAAGATCCGTCGGTTTTGACACCGACAACTAGTTTATCCAATGCTATGCAAGACGCTATGTCTTGGAGAGGATGGGTTTTGAAGACCATGAAAGTATGGAAACCAAAAAAATTCTCCTAAGGACCCATCATGGTGTGGATTTTCAAGTAAAGTTGTACAATGCTGAGAGTGTAACCCATTTTGGTTGCACAAATTGGGAAGCACTTTGCAAGATGTATGGTTTTGACGAGGGTATGCTTGTCACCATGGATCTTGGTGATCCTACAATCCAGCAAGACAATATGGGCATTCGGGTCCTTGTGGATACACATCCAATTCTTCCCCCATGTGAGCTTAACATAGTTATTAATTAATTTAAATTGTTTATTTCAAAATAGTTGACAGCTTGTTTCCATTGATAGTTTATTTTCATTCTTCAAAGAATGTGCGGAAAATGGTAGACAAAACCCACTATACCGATGGCTCCGAATTAACTTATAAGGAGAAAAATCATCTGATCGCATTTTGTACTGATTTTGAGAATTACAATGTCTACAATCGAACTCCTCAACATTATGGTCAATACGTGCCACTAGTGCACGTGTTGAACTACGGTAACTACCATGGAGATACCTTGGTAAGATTTTTTACTATTACGACATCCCTGCATCTTTTTAAATACTTCTAAAACTAGTACATAATTGCTAACTACCAAGTTATTACTATGTTTTTCAATAGATAATCCCGAATGATTGTGTGCCTCATATGATGTATATGCACGGTCGCCTTGATGTTTTGAACATACAACCAGGTCATCCTACGAATCTCAACTGTCCATACCGGATTTCTAAAAGAAGTGGAGACATGACAATCAAAGAATGGAAAAATGTATGGACAGTCGTAAGGAGCTTCTTGCAAGCAAAAGGAGGCGAAGTGCAAGAATTGGAGACAGGATGATCTCCATTCTTCATAATGGAGAGTCAGGGTCTATATTGTTTTATGCTATTTTACCTTAAGGGTGTTTAGGTCCTACCTGATACTGATGATTATGTCCTAAGAACAATTATGTTGGGTTGGGTTTGATGACTATGAGGATGATGATCGTATGACTTGTTATTAATAACGAGTAGAAGTTGTATGATGATGCATGATTAGTAGGACTTGTTATTATATATGATGATGTATGATGCGAGCATGCATGAGTTATTATATATCAGCGGGTGAAATGATCATAGCAGTAGCTAGCGTTGGTAAACCAAGGACGAAGATATAAGAGAGGACACTTCTCTCTGTTAGCTAGCTAATAACACCCTAAAATTAACCCCCAAAACCCCTAAACCATCCACTTTTTTTTGAAAAAAAAAAAGAAAAACCTCAGCTGCTGACATGTGGAAGCCTTTTGGTCCCGGTTCATGTCACCAACCGGAACCAAAGGCCCCCTTGCCTGGGCTCCTCGCAGTGGCCACGTGGAGGCCCATCTGTCCCGGTTCGTGTTAGAACTGGGACTAAAGGGTGGAGGCATTAGTAACGACCCTTTAGTCCCGGTTCAAGAACCGGGACAAAAGGCTCTCATCAACCGGGACAAATGCCCTGTTTTCTACCAGTGCTCGCTCTCCGCAGCAGATCCCTCCCCACTTCCTCCAAGCTCCTCGTCCTCTCCCTCCCTCACTCTCGCACCATCCGTGAAGGCGCCTCACCGTATCCGCGCTCCATCTAACCCTGCCATCCAAATACCTCTTTAGCTAGAGTTAGTTCAGGGTTAGAATCTAACCTTTAATTGAGTTAGAGTATCCAAACAGGGCCATCATTTGGCGCTCCGGCCAGTGACAGGACGGAGATCTCCAGCGTGGGGGGGGGGGGCTGCCTAGACCAAAGAAGGAGTTCGAGCAGGCGACACAAAGGGCACGAGGGAATTCCTCCACGAGTCAAGGGTAGATTATTTTTAGCCCGGGGATTTGACAGGGATGTGGTGGGATTTCCCTCTCCCCTCAGTCAACCAAATGCACAGCAAATTTACCTGGGCCGAGTTATCTCAGGGTGGCAGCTACCCAGGGATCCCTAATTTTTGCCCGCACATCAAACGAGCCCTTCCAGGTTTCTGGTGATCAGCTCATCCCACGAGTTCCTATCATTTCCACAAGCAGGTTTACATAACAAAAAGGGATTGGCTAAAATAATAAAATAGAATAACGTGTTGTCACTACCATTGTCACCCCAACTCCTATTTTGCGCCCTCAGCGCGGGATAGGCTATTCCACAATCCAGCACACACACCCCTCCGTCCTGGGCTAGGCCCATTAATGTCTTCTTTTTTGGCGTCAAAAGGACGAGCCTTCGCTGAAGCAACTTGCCACTTGGGCCGGCCCACGGATGGATTTCGTTCGCAGTTGTTTCCTTGTTTCTTTCTTGCGTTTTGTTTTTCATTTTTCTTGTATGGTTTTTTGCTTCCAGTTGTTTCACTGTGTTTGGCCGGTATTCAGTTGTTTTGTTCCGGTTTTTTATTTTTCTGTTTTGATTCCTTTTTTCCTTTCATTTTCTTTCTTTTACGTTTCTTTTTTTATTTTCTGTTTCTGTTCTTCTTCTCATTATTGCGTATTTATAGAAAAAGTTCATCATGTGTTACAAAATTTGTCAATGTATTAAGAAAATGCTCATCATATATTATAAAATAGTTCACCTTGTACTGTAAAAATGTTCATTGTATATTATTAAATTTTTCAATGTATATTAGAAAATGTTCATTGTATATTATCAAATTGTTCAACATATATCAGAAAATGTTCATTGTGTATTACAAAAATGTTCATTGTATATTATTAATTTGTTCAAAGTATATCAGAAAATGTTCATTGTGTATTACAAAAATGTTCATTTTATATTATTAAATTGTCAACATATATCGGAAAATGTTCATTGTGTATTACAAAAAAATTCATTGTACATTATTAAATTGTTCAATGTATATTACAAAATGTTCATTGTGTATTTAAGTTTTGTTCATCATATATTAAAAAATTGTTCAACATATACCGCTAAAATGTCCATATTAGTATTTTAGATTTGTCCAGTATTTTTTTTACAAAAATGTTCACTGTATTTTAAATTTTCTTCAACGCATATTATAAAAATGTTGAACGTCCTTTTTTAAGGATTTGCCGCTGTGCGTTCTACTTTAAGATTTGAACAGTCGAGGTAGCTAGCTCGGCTGGCTAGCCTCACTGTATTCTGTCAGCAGGTCGGAGGTTCGATCCCGCCCATGCGATACTTCCTTTTTCGATTTTTCGCTCACAGCGACATGATTGGGCTGGCCCGTGGTTCAGTACCTGCCTACTTACTTATTATTTTCTTTCTCAATGTGCATCAAATTAAACGCCAAAAAAAAACGCAGTGCCCTCCCTGTCTTGTTGCCTTCTTTTTGGTTTTGTTTGACCGGTTTGGATTCAATATTTTTTTCTTATTTTCTTAGGCAACTTTTCTTTCCTTTCATTTAATTTCCTTTTCAAAATTCTCAACCTTTAAAAAAAAATCATGTTTTCTTCTTCAGTTCGTGAGCTTTTAAAATTTATTTATAATTTTCCAAATGCTTGAACATTTTTCTTTAATTTCCAAAAAAATTAAAATCATGATTTGTTTTACCAAATGCATGAATTTTTTTCAAATCCAGGAACCTTTTTCTATTTTTTTATTTTTTAAAATCCATGAACTTTATTTTAAATTGGTGAGTTTTTGCAAAACTGATGAACTTTTTTTCAAAAATGAACTTTTCCCATTTTTCTGAAGTTTTTCAAATGTCATGATTTTTTTAAAAGTTCAAACCATTTTAAAATTCATGAACATGTTTTTAAAATTTCATGAACCATTTCAGATTTCGTGAACTCTTTCCAAATTGTGAACTTTTTTATTTTCGCAATCATGTTTTATATTTTTGTGAACTTATTCAAATCCACAAACATTTCTCGAATTCACAAACTTTTCTCTAATGAATGAACCTTTTAAATTCATAGAAAAATTGATTTCACCATTTGTTTCAACAGTATTAAAAAACCGGCCGTTTTCTTTTTCCTACAAGACCAACAACACAGATACGAAAAGAAAACTAGCGACCTAAGTGAGCAGCCGAGCAAGAGCGGTAGCTGTAGTGAAGTTGGGTCATGGCCTGTTTGCAAGGCACTGGGAGGACCTCTCCATTGTCACGCAGCCATTATAGAGGTCCCCTCAAAAAATAAAAATAAAAATAAGGCACACATATTATTCTTAAAACTTATTAAGGTCATTGATGTAAACAAAACTTCACTATAGCTCCTTACATAATTTTTTCTTCACAGTTCATAGGATGCATCTAGAATTCAAAAATGGTGTGTGTAGTATTCGGTTTCATTTCCCTTTCCTGGATCATCCGTCCATCCATCTATTCATCAAAATTTGTGGCGTTTCACTCCTCCTTCGCCTGCCTCATGTGCTAACTAGTTTGACTTTGATCCATCCATCCAACCATGTTGCTCATCTTGTTATGTATCCGCTTGATCCTACATTTAGAGTTAGTAAAAACATCATTTATTGACAAAAAATCCAGTCATGTTGCCCTCTGTCTAACTATCCAAGAAGGGAAAAGGGTTGATGATTATGCATATGGACTACATGGACCATATGGAGGCACCACAACGCTTGCATCTTCGACGGCATAACACCTTCCACCACCCTCCTGATTCATGACATCAAGGATGAAGCTCGCACGTGGGCCAATGCCGGTGCTCTAGGGCTTAGTTCGATCATTGGTGTAACCTGACTTATTTGTACACGGGCTGAGCACTGATACGTCTCCGTCGTATCTATAATTTTTGATTGTTCCATGCCAATATTCTACAACTTTTACATACTTTTGGCAACTTTTTATACTATTTTTGGGACTAACATATTGATCCAGTGCCCTGTGCCAGTTCCTGTTTGTTGCATGTTTTTTGTTTCGCGAAAAATCCATATCAAACGGAGTCCAAACAGGATAAAAACTGACGGAGATTTTTTTGGAATACATGTGAATTTTGGAAAGTGGAATCAACATGAGATGGTGCCCGAGGGGCCCACGAGGGTGAGGGGCGCGCCCCAGGGGGTAGGACGCACCCTGGGCCCTCGTGGCCACTCCATAAGGCGGTTGGTGCCCTTCTTTCGCCGCAAGAAAGCCAATATTCAGATAAAAATCGTGTCCAAATTTCAGCCCAATCGGAGTTACGGATTTCCGGAAATTTAAGAAACGGTGAAAGGGAAGAATCAGGGAGCGCAGAAACAGAAGGAAACAAAGAGAGAGATATCCAATCTCGGAGGGGCTCCCGCCCCTCCGCCGCCATGGAAGCCAAGGAGCAGAGGGGAAACCCTTCTCCCATCTAGGGGGAAGGTCAAGGAAGAAGAAGAAGAAGAAGAAGAAGAAGAAGAAAAAGAAGGGGGGATCTCTCCCCCTCTCTCCCGGTGGCGCCGGAACGCCGCCAGGGCCAAATCGTCACAACGATCTACACCAACAACTTCACCGCCGTCATGACCAACTCTTCCCCCCTCTATGCAGCGGTGTAACCCCTCTTTTACCCGCTGTAATCTCTACTTAAACATGGTGCTCAATGTTATATATTATTTCCCAATGATGTATGGCTATCCTATGATGTTTGAGTAGATCCGTTTTTTCCTATGGGTTCATTGATGATCTTGAATGGTTTGAGTTGCATGTTTTATTATTGGTGCTGTCCTATGGTGCTCTCCGTATCGCACAAGCGTGAGGGATCCCCGCTGTAGGGTTTGCAATGTGTTCATGATTTGCTTATGGTGGGTGGCATATGAGTGACAGAAGCACAGACCCGGTAAGTAGGTTGTTTGCGTATGGGAGTAAAGAGGACTTGATACTTTAATGCTATGGTCGGGTTTTACCTTAATGATCTTTAGTAGTTGCGGATGCTTGCTAGAGTTCCAATCGTAAGTGCATATGATCCAAGAAGAGAAAATATGTTTGCTTATGCCTCTCCCTCATATAAAATTGCAATAATGATTACCGGTCTAGTTATCGATTGCCTAGGGACAAATAGCTTTCTTGTTGACAAAAACTCTCTACTAAAACTAACTTAGTTGTGTCTTTACCTAAACAGCCCCTAGATTTTATTTACGTTCTCTTTACTATCTTGCAAACCTATCCAACAACAACTACAATGTACTTCTAGTTTCATGCTTGTTCCAGGTAAAGCGAACGTTAAGCGTTCGTAGAGTTGAATCGGTGGTCGATAGAACTTGAGGGAATATTGATTCTACCTTTAGCTCCTCGTTGGGTTCTGATGTCTACTACGAAACCTTTCTTGTTGTATGTAGGCATTCATGGCAAATTTGGCAAATACTTGCATTACATGATGGTTAGTCCACAAGTTATAATTGATCTTGTTGTTTGTGGGGGAACATCGTAGAAGGATTGGCAACTAGATTTTGTTTTGTTCACCACATTTTGTTGGTATTTGCTATGTAGTTAATTTATTTATTTTCGTATCGGACCATGCAAATTTGCCATGGTTTTCTTTACAAAAATTATTTTCTCTAAATTTGTGATGTGAACAACAGAACCATTTTTTAAAATTTGTGATGTGATCATCCTTACGATTGCCATGGACCATAGCAGGGCGATATTTTACAGTTTACAATTTATTTGTATTGGTGATCGCAATTTTCGGTAAATGTTTTCTCGCACGGGCCAGGCAGCCAAGACAAGAAAGGCCCGGTAGCTCGCACGGGTCTGCCTGGCCCGGCCTGGTTCGCTAGCGTGACCTGGTTCGCTCGTAGAGCCGTTTCCGTATCGTGCGCGTGTTTAGTTTGTAAAGATTTTCGGGATCGTATATCGTTTTGCCTCCTGTTCCTGGCGGCTGGAACCCTAGCCGCCGCCAGGAAATGCCAATCTTGTAATGCCGTCCTCCGACTGCTCCCCTCCGCCGGCGACCTCAGTCGTCGGTGGTGACGGGGGTCGCCGGATCCACCCGTGTGGATCATTTTTACTCCCTCGCAGTCTAGGTTTTTAGGCTGCTCATCGTCTTTGCTTCAGCGGCGACGATGACTGCGATGAATAAAGATTCTTCGAATCCTACCCTGACGAGGCGATCAGCCCTATGGTTGGGGATGTATTTTGAAACCAATCTCTTCAAGCAAGGATAGCGTGGCGATGGAGGCATCCTCGTGGTAGACCTGTGTCCTCGGGCTCCGCCGTTGCGACGGCGTTTGCTCCAGCGTCGGCACGAAGCTTGGGAGGTAGTCCGGGAGCGAATGCAGATCGTGGTCTGCATCGACGACATCTGGAAGACGGAACATGTGTTGGGTTCGTGGTTCATGGACGACAGGTATGGTTTCCTTCTGCGACGTCTTAGTCGCGTTGGGGTGCCAGATCTAGAGTTCGGTGGCCTGTCCGGGATGTTGCCCCGGTATGATTCGTTCAACGGTAAGGGCTTCACTTTTGGTGGGCCACCTTGGAGGTCCGTAAAACTGCATATGAGCGACGGAGCCGCGTCGAGCTCGGGAGAGGAGGTGATTCGTCATTCTTTTCTTCGGTGGCTGCTGGTGTGGTGTCGGAGGCAGATGATGGACGTTGGTGTCAAGCTCAGAGATGTTCTGTTATCTTTTCAGTTTTGTCGTGACTTGTACTTTAATCTTTACGATATATAAACGAGACACGTATTGCCATGGAAAAAAAATCCGGATCGTATTCGAGTAGAACCGTTGTGATCTGTAGAGTCCGGGTAGAATATATCAATCCGTTAGAAGTTGATTCTTCTTCTTCTTCTGCAATACTAATATATATAAATAATCAAACGGGAGGACGTACGCTGGCAACACAACGCGGCGCAACTCGATCGAAAGTATATAGCCATGGATTTCTTGCCAAAGACAAGCACGATGGCATCGTCGCCGGAGGGGGCAGCGGTGGTGGACGCGTACAAGAAGGCGCTCGCCACGGCGGCCACGGTGAGCGCGTACGCCATGCTGGCGCGCGGCATGGCGCGGGAGCTCCTCCCCGACGAGCTGCGCGCCGCGGTGCGCTGGGCCGCTGCGTTCGTGCGCTCCCGTTACAGCGCTCCCGAGAAGCAGCGTCATACCATTGTCATCCGGCGCGTGCTCGGCGGCCTCGGCCTCGGCGGCGGGTACAACGAGAACGACCTGTTCGACGCGGCGCTCACGTACCTGGCCACCAAGATCAACCCGCAGAGCATGAGCCGGCTCTGCCTCGCGCGCACCCGCATGAAGGAGCCCGGCGGGAGCGCCAGCTGGAGCACGCTCCTGAGCATGGAGAACGGGGGCTCCACCACCGACACCTTCCAGGGCGTTGAGTTCCGGTGGACGTCCATCGAGAGCGGCGGCGACGACGGCAAGAGTAGGGCGCACGAGTCCCTCGAGCTCAGCTTCGACGCAGAGCACACGGAGACCGTGCTCCACAAGTACGTGCCCTTCATCATGTCCGCGGCGGAGGATCTGCGGCTGCGAGACCGCGCGCTCAAGATCTTTCTCAACGAGAGTTCGAGTTGGAGAGGCATCAACCACCACCACCCGGCCACGTTCGACACGCTCGCCATGGACCCGGCCATGAAGCAGTCCGTCATGGACGACCTCGACCGCTTCCTGAAGCGCAAGGAGTACTACCGGCGGATCGGCAAGGCGTGGAAGCGCGGATACCTTCTCTACGGCCCGCCCGGAACCGGCAAGTCCAGCCTGGTGGCCGCCATGGCCAACTACCTCCGGTTCAACCTCTACGACCTTGATCTCTCCTCGGTGTACGACAACTCGTGCCTGCAGAGGCTGCTCATGGACATGCCCAACAAGTCCATCCTCGTCATCGAGGACATTGACTGCAGCTTCGACACCATGTCCAGGGAAAAAGACGGCAAGCTACGCCAGGCGGCCGGCACCGACACCGACACCGACGAGGACGGCGACGAGTACGACCACGACGACGTCGGAGCAAGAGGTTACTTCCAGGGGCGTGAGCGCCACAAGATGACACTGTCGGGCCTGCTCAACGACATCGACGGCTTGTGGTCAACCACCGGCGAGGAGCGCGTCATCGTCTTCACCACCAACTACAAGGACCGCCTCGACCGGGCGCTGCTACGGCCGGGCCGCATGGACATGCACGTCTACATGGGACACTGTGGCTGGGAGGCCTTCAGGACGCTCGCCCGGAACTACCACCTCCTCGACGACCACGCTCTCTTCCCGGAGATTCAAGAACTTCTTGCGGCCGTGGAGGTTACACCCGCGGAGGTGTCCGAGATGCTGCTGCGGAGCGAGGACGTCGACGTTGCGCTGCGTGTGCTTATGGAATTCATCAAAGCAAGGAGAAGCAAAACAAACGACAAGCACAACGACGGCATAACTAACTAGATAGCAGATACACCTACCTAGTTGCCTGTGTGTGTTGCAACCGGTCATACTCCATAATAATTTTAGTGTTTCCATATCAATCGTGTCAGTACACCCACTATATCTATTTGTAGATTTTGGTAAGGTTTGATTTTATTCTACATAGGAAAAGACAATGAAAATTTTGCTTTAGCTGAGGTTTGGTAAGATTTGATTTTATTTGAATATGAAATATGAATAGGGGGAGGCAGGGACAGTTTTGATTTGTTGAGCTTTCAATGAAATTTTATTTGATTTGATTTTGGTCGACAAAGAGAATACATTAATATCGCAAACTTCCTACTTGGTGTTGCTTGTTATATGGGTCGTGAGTGATTTCCGTCTGGGTATGTATCCTTGGATTGCTGTTGCATATTCAGCTCCAGTTGCAGCTGCTACTGTTGTTTTCTTGATTTTAGATTTAAGAACAAAAGGTTGTTTAGATGTATACATGATTTTTCCTTATTTAAAAATTTGAAAATTCACTTCTTTATTTTATTAATTTAGGATCCAGAAGAAGTAGTTTTTCTTTGATCCATATCTTATTTGACTCATATTATAGTAGAAATATAATATACACATTATATCACACAGTCTTTGCAATAATGAAATGTCTTATAGATATTATGGATGCACATAGCCCTACAAAAAAAGGAAGAAGAAAAAAGATATCCCGCTATGATGATCCAAACCTTGTAGCTGCAACACAAATCACTATGAAGGCAGCACTCAGTGTTCAAATTCTCCAAAAGCGACGCCTTTAAAAAGAAAACAGTGCACAACCGCCGTCGCCGCCACATCATAGCACTCAGGTTTTACAAAACAAGGTCATTGCCAAGCACAACCACTTAAGGCCAGACCTTGGATATTCACCCTGAAAAGATAAGACTATCTATCCTGTGTTGCCGCCTCTGCTTGCTCATGTTGCTGCTATAAGTCAGGACCAAGCAAAGTCCGCATTGCCTCGAAGACTCAGTCCACCGTTACTAGACCTCAGACCTCAGCCACCATGACATTCTCAGCCACTATCTTCACCATGGAAATCGAAACACTGACATGTCCCATGATGGCAATAGACAGCGAAGCTTCACGTCACTCCCTATTAGAGCCGCATGGCCAAAAAACGGGTTCACATGACCTAATCCCATCCAATCCAGCAATATACAGGCATCACGCACCTAATGGAGATCGTCGGCAGAGGCTTCAGGAACATGTCATTGGCCAAATCAATGAGGACATGCATCAAGCAGAACATCGTCTTGACGCGAGAAGAACCCTAGGACCACTTTCGTTGTTAGGAAGATCGGCAACCGGGGTATTGCCCTCTGGCGCCGTCTTTTCGGCCTCCCGCACCTCTCCGTGGCCCGGAGAGGCCCTTCGGGACAGCACCTCGGTGTCGTCCATGGCGGTTGGCGGGGAAGCTCGCGGAGGCGTCTCGGTCTCCATCATCCCCGGACCCAGAGAATTCCCCTCCGATGATGATTGTTGGGGGAGAACGTGGGCCGGACTGAAATGCATAAATAATATGTAATCCTACAATCCGCAGAAGGTCGGGTATGTGTATGGTATCTTTCAATACTTACGACTCGGCCAGGGGCTTCACCCTGGGGCCACGTTAGTGAAAAAAAGTGATAGATTTGCATCTGATCCTAGCCATAGAGCAAAAGCGATCGAACGCGTGCGGAGCGACCGGCCCAAGGTTCCGCCGGCGCTCCGGCCCCAGACGATTCCCTTATTGGGACGGCCCCAAAAACACTCATCAACGGTTGATGTATGCGTGTTTGACCCCTCATCCCAATCCCACTCCCAAAACTCAATTAAGATGCGATGGATATGCTAGTTATATAATGTACCGTGATGTCAATTATAAAAGTGGATATGAAATATATCGTGTGTCCGATAGGAAATCATGGTGATCATTTATTCAATATAAAATGTGCATTTGCCTATTAGAAGGATTAATAACAATACGCTAATAAACCTGTTAATTGGGTCATTGCATTGCACACGGTTACATATTAAGTACCGTGAGCGATGACCACTAGCATCACACAATTGCTACAAAATGAGCATGTGGGATCAATGAATCACCACTAACGATGCCGTCCTAGTGATATGCTGCCAGGCCATGGACGTTTTCAGCAGCAAAGGCGTATGTGATGGATCACCCTATCTCACACGATTTTTCAGGACGCATTGTGTGAGCACTGTGTGTGTCATGCAGTACTAACACACACAAAATTGTAAAAGAAAATTGTGTGGGATGTTCAGAACATCTCATACGACTTCTTCCTCCTAATTGTTTGTGATAGCTCTCCCGAATCCCAATCATACATGTCAATTTTCGTGCTTATGGTGCGTGATCAGGGGAGCTATCGCAGACTATTAATCTGTGTCGTGTGTGGTGGACCCTCCTATCGCATACCTTCACAGTGCGGTGGTTCAAAACTGTTTCAGGAAAAGGGTTTTTAACCCTTTGCATATGACGATTCTACACCAGTGGACGATCTAGGAAATGTAGGGTATGTTTGGATTGTGGCCAAAGTGTACCCTATCAAAATTTTGGTCATGACCCAAAGATTGATCTTTGTTTGGATGATTGCCAATTTTTTGGCATGCCAATGAAACTTTAGCCAACTCTAGTTCATACTTCTTGTCAATGTTGGCCAAATCATGGGCATCCAAAACCTTAACCAACATTTTGGCTAGTCAATGCTTTGGCGGGGCAACCTTGGGCATAAACCAAACACACCCATATACACAAGGACTAAAGATGAAGTCAGATAGAGATATTTAGTGAAGACTACTGAAGAGCTAGCATTTCTTCTTCCGTAATACAGAACGAGAGTAGTACAATACGCTAGCATAAGTCGGGTTATTGCACAACAGAAAAAACCGACTAGTTAAATTGAGACTCACATGACTCTTACAAGATACTCGATAAACCCGCACTGCTATCCATACGGGTAGTTTATTCTGCCATATATATGCGTATATACGTACGTAGTCGACATGACTGCAACGATGAGCACTGCATGTCGTCCTTGCGGTCGCCGGCCGCTGCTTTATTAACGGTGGATGGATGCATGGTTTCAGGCGTCGGTCCAGGTGACGGGAGCCTCGCCGATGTCGGTGTTGAGCCCGAGCGCCTTCCACACGGCGGCGGAGGCGTCCACGATGCTGTCCTTGCATCCGTTGCTGGAGTCGCACTCGTCCACCACCTTTGCCTGTGCGGTGCGCCCGTTCTGCTCGCTGGTGATGCGGATCATCTTCTGGCACCGGCGGCCGCCGCCGTACCAGCGGGTGGACAGCGCCACGATCATTTCCTTGTTGCTGTGGTACTTGCCGTCGCACTCCGACGGCCCACCGCCGTCCTGGCCTTTCTCGAACCCGTTCAGCGTCATCACGCCGTGGTGCTGTGCCACGGCGCATAACGTGGACACTTGAAGTAGTATCACCAGCATGGCAGCGAACCCAAGGTTGGTGATGGCCATTGCTGAGCTTCTCCCTATGCTTATTTGCTGGGCTTTTCAATTGACTTGCCGTGGGTGGGTGTAGTATACTGATGGGTTGTGGGCTGGCTAGCTTTATATAGGCGCCATCCATTATATTCACTATCTCGCTGTGCCTACCCCAACTCCTGACATCCAACCACCAACAACCCGGCTGTCCACTTTTGTTCGCTTATGCCCACCAAGCATATGGACGCAAGCCCGTGACTTGGTCAGACAAACACCATCTATTAAGCTACACCTGATGGCAAATTCATGTATTATTAATCTAACACATTTTGTGCAACGCGCATCTCCAATTGTTTAGTGTATTTTGTCCCCGTTTGTATCTGCAGTTTGTAACAACACTTTCAGACTGCCATTAGAACGGAACTTAATGCAGCGTATATCTGCATTTTGTATCAAAGGATTCAGAGTGCAAAAAGATGGAAACTTAATGCCGTGTATATCTGCATTTTTTGATGGCACAACACATTCATACAGCCATGAGACGGGAGTTTCCTACATGCACACGGCCATGTCATTTGCATCCCCATTCAGACAGCCATGAGTACGTACCTGCATGGTGGCGAACAAGGATGGACTTGAACTCGGTTCTTGCTATCTGCCTCCCGCCGGCGCCGGAGATTACACGCGGTGGTGCGCGTCTAGTTCTTCGGGCGCAGATCTGTACAGCGGCTGATTCACCTCCTCCTCCTCCTCCCTACTCAGCAACTGATACTGCAGCCACTCTGATCCGTTTCTTCTCCATGCTTAATCTCAAAAGAATCCAAGCTGCGGTATTGCCGAGTCATGGGTCGCCCGGACCTGCGGCTGATTCCCCGCCTCCGCTCGGACCCGTGACCTCTCCATGTCAAATCTCAAATGAATCCGCCTCCCTGCCGCCAAGCCTTCGCCTGTGGATAGCTACTATACAATGGAGGAGGGAGGTGGAACAGAGTCACGGGCATCTGTCCTGAGCACATGACCCAGCTGGAACAGTGGCCTACGGTAGGTGGTAGGCCGATCACGGTCGCGTACTACTGATAACAACTGCGAGGTAACCCTGCCGTGAGATTCTTACGGGAACAGCTGGCACAGATCCATACGTACATGGACGTTCGGGATAAACAGGCCGGGGTGCAGGTGCTCTATTGAATATTTTCGCCAACAACCCTCTTGTACAAATATTTGTCTAAAACGCATGGACAATTTCTTTTCTTTCTTGATTGAAACGGTCTAAACCCATATATTAAGCATCACAGGTCCTTACAAACACTTAAACAGAAAATAACATTACATTCATATCCTTGGGGTGCCCAAGTCTTCTTCCTCCAGCATCCACCAAGGACGCGCCGTGAGTATAACTCGATTCCACCTCTCGGCCTCTGCCTTCACAAATCAAACCTTTGTAAACCTAGGAGTTTATACAAGCACTGGCAGGGATGTCGTCGATGCACAATAGGAGTCACTGACAGATTGCCGACAAAGAGAAGAAAACAGTGATAAGGGCCCGTATCAAATCAAGAGACCACGAAACCCTTCCAAATTCAGACGGATCCACCGGAAAGGTAGACCAACCAGATCCCGAAAGATCCATTGCAAACATTGATTCACATGTCCTCTATCGCGGATAAGCACACCAATGAAACGGGTAAAGGGCGAGGAGAACATTATTCCTATACTGGAACAGGCCGCCACCTCATTGCCCCAAACCAAACTCAGAGACCCCCTAAGAAAACCTGGAAAAAAACCACACATGTCGTTGCACAACACGTCCAAGTCCGATGTCGAGCTTGCCATCGTCCAACATCATGCTCCGACTCCCTCTTCTCCGATGACCTAGCTAGGCCAGGCCACCATTGAAGATCATAGTGCTGGATCACCAACACCATTGTCGACCGCGCCTGATGAATACCACCACTAGAGCACACATACCCTTCTCCATCCCAGGATAGCCCTCCAAGTCCTCCACAAGCATACCACCACCAATGAGTACCTCCACACTTCACTCATGCCACATGAACATCGTCCATCGACTCTCCCTAGCAGAGACGAGTATTTGTAATTAATTTGTAAGAACTTAACCATTTTTTTCAATGAAATATAAGTTTTAGGGGAAAATAAAATATTTCTATCTGAACTTTTTTTCACTCATGGTATTAAAATATTTATTGTGACACAACGAGATTAAAAGGGTTGACCTAAACAACTTATTTTTCATTTAATTATATGGACTTGATGATGTTTTTAATAAAAAACATAGCTTGCTGGAAACATGTAAATATATTCTTTCCGAAAATAATTGTGTCTAGTTTCCACCCGGATGTCCACCCGGTGCTGGATCTGAGTAATGGCGTCGGGGAGAACTAGTTGTACCGAAACGGTGCAAGGAAGATAACCAACTTGAATCAATGTGACCAATGAAAACGAACACCTTCATTTATGACTCGGGGACGGGTCACATGAGGCCCAAATTTTCTTTACTGACCTGAAACAAAGGACACATAGGTAGCACGAATCAGTAAAATTTGGAAGGACTTCCCCTAAAAAAATGTAATTTGAAAGGACTACAAGTTACCACTACTGAAAAACGAAGAAGAATTGATGATGTGCATCCTTCACATTAATTGCTTTCACTCACTTGCTGCAGCATAGCATCTTTTTTCTTCTCCTATACGGCAAGGCGCTCTGGAGGAATCAACGCAAAAAACAACCTTGATGTCTGGGCATTGGAATTCCAAGTCATCGATCACAACCAGGTCGTCGTTGCTGTGCTCATTTTTTATCATGAGTATTTGTCATGGATCATGAGTTTTTTTATCCACGCATGCTAGAATTTCAGCTTCATATGCGGAGGTAGGATCATACCTGCACCTGCACACTCGCTCAAGGCGAGATACTACGTGATATGAAATTTCCCCTTAATAACATAACCTTTTGGACCACGCGGCAGGTTTGGTCAGCTATTTCAAGTGATGAGTATTTGAATGATGTTCCCTGTTAGAATAAATCCAAGGTATACCGTCGATCATTCGAGGACCAAGCAATCACACGAGCACGAATCGAGATTTCTTAACAAGGTTCACCGATATGACTACATCCCCGGGGCCTGACTACGGGCGCTCCTTCCCGTGACGCCGTCACAATACCGCACCCCGGCCGCCCGGGCGCTGGCACACGCCGCCGGCTCCCCCGCGTGCCCGTGCTATTATGTTGGCATAAGTTACAACGTGTGTCTACCCCGCTATATATGAGAGGCCTAGGATACAAGTTTTCTATTTGGACACGACTCCATATCCTGTCTACACACCATACGACTCCAAGTCCAACTGTAACCTAACTTGTACAATAATATTTGACACAACTCTAACAAACTCCACCTTGGTGAATATTCTCCACCACCTTAAATTCGTCTGTGCGTTGAACCTCCATGTACATTGGACTTGAGATACGCCATGAGCACCGCTGCTACTCCCAGACTCCATGTGACTCCACCTGCAACTGTAGTCCCTTCTCGTTTTCTTCACAGTCAACACTCGAGCAAAATTAAGTTCCTCAATACTCTACTTTGTGCTCCCAACTTTCGGAGAATCCGTTCAACACCATCACACACAGACCACTGTCTGCGTGAAAAATAAACAAGTCACATTTTGGATGCCACATATGAGAGTTACCTGAACTCAACATCACCGCTCTTTCTTGACCGTCTGTCTGAAACTTGAAGGAATTTCATCATCGCCCTGTGTCACCCTGAGTCAAATTCACAGTTGTCTCACCCCTTTTCCGGACAGTCTCTGGCATGTCCCACAGCTATAGCACTCCGCCTCCTTCTGTCTTGTCATCCACACTTTGCCATGTGCATCGAGCGCCACAGAATATACGGGCATGTACTTTCTCTGTTTTGACAATTTTAGACTTTCCGCCACTTTCTCAGATTCTCCATGGTCAACTCCTGTCCATCAACCGGCACTGATAGACCCTGCCATCAACTTGAATCTGGTACTCGTCAACACTGCTTTAGCACCCCTGCACACTTTGCCTGACCACATGTCTGACCACCAGTGCCTTAGCCTGTCGCTGTGTCCCGTGCTTACCGCACGCCTCGCCGCTATCGCCGCGTCGAGCCTCTGCTGTTCTGGTCGAGTCTCTAGGGCCGCGGACCCACACCACTCAAACCCCTACTGCAGAGAACCACCGATTATCACCGACCGATGCCGAGTATCACGTCTCCATCAGACTACCGGGCCCCAGTCCGATCCACGTGTCTCTCGCTATCCCGCTGAAATAGGCTTCGACTCTCCATGCATTTACACTGTAGCCCCTCCATCAGCACAGAGTGAAGTCATCCATCAGACTCCAGCTCCACCTTCAACATGACTCCATGTAGTTGCGTCATGCTACCCTGCGCCCTGTCGACTTCAAGCTCTCAAGTGTACACTGCCTCGAATCAACCCTGCGCAATGTCTCGTCGAAGCCGCACAAACCCTCAGGCATGCACCACGTGTTTCCACGCCCCAAAAGTCGGCCACCATCAGCATCACGCTCCTATGTCGTCGTCGCTGAAATCACCACCGTCTTCTGCTTTGACCAACATCCAGGTCAGTCCATCAGACAATCCAGTCCGACCCAGCCGAAATTAACCGACTACAACCATGCTCCACCCTGCATCGTGTCCACCCCGCACATCTTCGTGCATTGTTTGATGCCCTGTGTATGCTTGATCATCGCACGAAGGGCTTCAGGCTCCCAAATCATCTTCCGCGAATTGTCATCCATCATATAATTTCCATCTTAGCTGTATGGGCTTCTGCAACACCATCAAACATCACTGCTATGCCGACCGAGCTACTCCACTCCTACCGTAAAATCCAACCACGAGACAATATCCTTTGGTCCTTACGTGGTGGTGCTTCTCTTGGCACAAACTCCAATGCTTGAAGTTTATTTTCAGCCAAAGTCACTGCTACCAGATGAAAGATGTCCATATGATTACTTTCCCTCGCTGATTGATTTCCTCCTGCCTTGCGCACGTCGTCCCGCGTGCCTCCGCAGCTTGTCCGTGTCTGTAGCCTGTCCAAGCACCTAGTAGTCGTCCTGTGCACATGCTGACTTTTTCCGCACGATCTTCCGAGCAAGAAAATAACCCAAAGAATCTAATATATCTATCCCTCGCTAGCCTTCCTGCATGCATGTATATCATGGAAACACAAACTCCATCTGCTACACGACATGTGACTAGGTTCACATATTTTTCCTTCGTACTTTCAAGCTCTTGATCACGTAGTAGCCAGCAACACACCAATGCCACAATTTGCCTTGTACCACGCTACCTCCACCGCGTACGTGTCCTGGTCCAGCACCACACGCGAGTTGGGCTCCGTCCAATACATGCGAGCAGCCGTCCCGAGCACGGACTGCACTCCGCCTGTGGCTTCCATGCACGCATGATTCGCTAGGTTACCAGCCGCCGCCTCCTCCGATCGAACCAATCAATCTCGCCGAGAAGCTCCACGACACGATTACCATTGAATCCGACGACCCCAGCCGCTGCACGTGCTATTCTTTTGGTCCAACAAATCTAGATCCTCTCCAGATTGCTATTCCGCGTAGAATTTCCTTGCCAAGCATCCACAAATCTAGCTCATGATACCACTTATTAGAATAAATCTGAGGCATACCGTCGATCATCCAAGGACCAAGCAATCACACGAGTACGAGACCGAGATTTATTAACGAGGTTCACCGATATGGCTACATCCCCGGAGCCTGACTACGGGCGCTCCTCCCCGTGTGTAACGCCCCGGATTCGATGCGCCAGGTGTCTGCCAGTTATTCATCGTCGTTGCCATGTCATTTGCTTGTGTGTAGCATTTTGTCATGTCATCATGCGCATTGCATTGCATACGTGTTCGTCTCATGCATCCGAGCATTTTCTCCGTTGTCCGTTTTGCAATCCGGCACTCCTATGTCATCCGGCGTCCCCCTTTTGTCTCTTGTCGTGAGCGGGTGTTAAACTTTCTCGGAATGGCCCGAGGTTTGCCAAGTGGTCTTGGTATAGCACCGGTAGACCGTCTGTCAAGTTTCGTGCCATTTGGAGCTCGTTTGGTACTCCAACGGTTAACCGGGTAACCGTAAAAGCCTCTTTTGTGTTGCAGCCCAACACCCCTCTAAAGTGGCCCAAAACCCATCCAAATCCCCTCCATGCTCTCGGTCGTTCGATCACGATGGCGTGGCCGAAAACCGTTCCTCATTTGGACTCTCCTAACTCCCTCTACCTATAAATAAGTGCCCTCACCTGGATTTCGCGGATGAATTCCCGGATGAAACCCTAGCCATCTTCCTCCTCCCGCAGCCGGACATGTCCGTTCCGCCGCCGGACGTGTCCACCGCCACCAGCCACCTCACTCCGGCGAATCACAGGCCGCCACATCATTGTCGCCACCCCCGCGCCCAATCCCGGAGCGCCACGTCGCCCCCCGTGTCCCTCTCTCTCTCCCCGCGCCGCCGGCCCGCGGAGCCCATCCGGGGCCCGAGCGGGCCCAGATCCGCCGCCACTCGGCCCGTCCCACCGCCGCCCGGTGGCCGCGCCATCCCGTGCCTCCCCGGCCTCTCCCTCGCCCCCGGCTCGCCGCCTCGCCGGAGCTCTCTCCTGCCGGATCCACTCGGGGTGGATCAGATCCACCCACCCTTCCAACCAAACACGCTCCCACGCCTCGGATCCGCTCGTCCCCGAACCACCCCGTCCCGTTTTCTGCGAGGTGAAATTTTGCCTAAGTCCCTGAGATTTTCAGCATTCTCATGCTCTGTTCGACATGCCATAACTTGTTGCATACTGCTCTGTTTTGTGCGTGTAATATGTTAAATTGTTAATTATGAGATGCTCTTTATTTTGTTCCATTGTGCCATGCTTCTTTGAGTTCATCTTGATGCCCTAATCATTGTTGCCAGAGTGATATATGATGTTAATCTGCTGAAACTGTTATAACTTGGTGGTTTGTCATTTTTGTTGCATTTGATGTGTGCATCCTATAAGCATGAGCTCTACATTAGTTTTAAACTACATCATGCCATCTTTACAGGGGTACCATCCATGTATTTTTGTGAGTTGTGTAGTGAGTGCATCGAGCTTGTTAAGTAGGGTACTTGCTGTTGCTGTTTTACTAGGCTGAATCTGCTATTTCGTGATGCTATGTAAACCTACTTCTATAAGTCATTCTATGCATAATCTAGAGATGTTCAGTAAGGATGTTTTGTTATACATGTCATCCTCTATCCATCCATGCCCCTGGTTGCATTTATAGCCTGCTTTAGCTTGTCGTAATGTTGCTCTCAAGTTGCTAAATAATGTTGCTCTCAGCCTGTTAACATTAAGTTCAGTTTTGCCATGAGCTTTGCTAGTGATCCATGCACCCTATGAACTTGTTCTTGCCATGTATAGATTCATAAACATGTCTTATTACTGTTGGTCACCTTGTCATGCCATGTATTGCTCTGTGGTGAGCTGTATAAGCTCACCAACATGCCTACTTATCGTTGTTCCTGCCATGCCCTGTTTGCTGAATCTGTTAACGAAACTTGCTATGTTTACATGGGTGCCGTTACCTGGGCCTCCTGGACAAGAGAAAAAGGTGCAGAAGCTGAGACCGATCGCTAGCTCGCTGTGGTTCTCCATTTAGTAGAATGTAGTGTGGGGATTTCAACATGTATCAATGTTGTTAAAGTATTGTGCTAGTACTGTTTAGATACATATTTGAGGACTATGCCATAGACTAAGGTTTGGATATGTAAAGTTGGTGTGCAATGAATAATTCCAGGGCGGCACCAGGTCCCCTGTTCTGTGTCCGTGTATATTTGTGTGCCAATGCTGAAATTCAGTGGTGACCAATGTTATAAGCCATGAAGGATCTATAAGGTGCACAGCCACATGCCGCAGCCAAAGGCCTCCGGTGCACACACAAGGCAAATCTCTAACACATACCGGGCGCAGACACAGTTTCTTCAATTTGCCACATTTCATTCTGAGATCTGAACGCAATTTTTGCATCCTTGGGACAGAACAAGAAAGGTGTTACCAGCGAACGAAACGTTTTTTTAACTTATATAGGTAGCACCGAGGGGAATTTTTAGCAACTTAAGGGTAATTAGGATAACGACGGGCATAAGCACTAATTAATTTATTAGTAGGTATAGATATATATATCAACACGTAGACACAACGTCTCTCTACGGATGGAAGGGGCGCGTTGGTGCACTCACTGTATCCATGAATCAGTACTCCCCACTAGGTCTTTGAAGAAAAAAAGAGGAAATTTGTGAATATGGATAGAATACAGTCTAGAAGGGCCAGCGCCCAGCGGTACCGTTTTCACCCATAGAAATTTCTTCCCCAAAGCACTAATCCCTTTATTAGTAGGAGTAAGATATAAATATCAACGTGTAGAAGGACGTCTCTCTACGGACGGAAGGAGCACGTTGGTGCACTCACTGTATCCATCAATCAGTACTCCCTACTAGGTCTTTGAAGAAAAAAGGAGGAAATTTGTGAATTTGGACAGAATACAGTCTCGAAGGGCTAGCGGTATCATTTTCACCCGTAGAAATTTCTTCTCCAACTCTAGCCACATTTATGGCAGGTCATCTTCAAACAGACCTCAATAATACAAACTAAGATTTTTCTTTCATTATTTTCACGAGACAGCGAAACATATACTATTGGTCAGTATAACTGCTATATACTACTCCCTCCGTTCCTTGATATAAGGTGTATAGATTTTTGAGAAAAAACCCGAAATATAAGGTGTATTGCATTGCACCACTCATTTGGATTATTTATTTAGGGATTTGATTACATTTCCTTATATTAGGCAAGCTCCTCTATTTTCTCATGCCAATTAGTCAGGTGTAATCTTGCCCAAAACTTATGAAATTTTCCCTCCATGTGCGTTCTTTAATTTCCGTGCCAAAAACTATACACCCTATATTTAGGAACGGAGGGAGTAATATATAGTCATTTTTGAGAAAAAGACTTATATATATATATATATATATATATATATATATATATATATATATATATATATATATATATAGCATACCATGGTGCATATACCCTACATCAAGAAGAGCATACATACATGGCAAAAGCACCAATGGACAGGCTTCTGCTCTCCAACATCCACATAGTGATATTAGTTTCCCTTCTGTTGTTCACTCGGGGCAAGAGCTTTGTAGAGTCATTAACTCATTATCATCATCACTATCTTCCAACCCAAACGATATGGTTGCCAGCTGTATCGCCGGTGAGAGGTCCGCGTTTGTCGGCTTCAAAGCAGGCCTCACGTCTAGAAATTCTTATTATCTCAAACACAAGTATATCCGACACTCTGCCAGATTGGTTTTGGATAATGGCTTCCAAGTTGGATACTGAATATTAGGAAGAACAAAATTAGAGGCTATTTACCATCTACAATGGAATTTTTGACATCAAATACAATTGATCTAGGTTCTAACTAGTTCAATGGCCCGGTACCTAAGCTTCCCATTCATCTGACTAGGTTGGATCTTAATTAGTAGAAACAATTTATCAGGGCCACTACCATTAGACTTTGGAGCACCAAATCTAGCAAAACTTACTCTATTTGATAACTCCATCTTTGGCACCATACCAACTTCGTTGTGCAAACTGACTGAGATCACTAGTTCTGTTGGATATCTCTGAAAATAAGCTAATTGGACCAATTCCCAATTGCTCTGTTGAAGCATCCAAAAACTGATGGAAATATGAGCAATTTACCGAATGATTTTATTAACAGAAATACTAGATAAAGCATGACTAGTATAGCAGTGATAAAACAAGTCATGCGATTTGACAAAGTGAAGGTAAATAACATTTGCACATATGAGCTAGAAACGATCATCTCTCGAGCAGACAGTAGATCAAGATGCATATATGAGGTAGATCCTAACATGTGTAGGGTAAACACTAGAAGAAGGAACTGTGGCAGGACCTCTAACAGGAAAAACAAGAACACGTACTGGACAGCAGCCGGAGCAGAGGCACTGGACTTGGGGTCGGTGTCCCCCATGTCGTCGAGGAGGTAGTCGACGTCGGGAAAGTAGTCGTCGTCGGGGAAGTAGTCGTCGGAGTCCGGGGCATCCGTGACGAAGAAGTCAGTAGTCGCGCAGAGCGCTCCCCAAAAACCTTATCATCCTTCTAACGTACAGGACTCAAAGATGTGCGGTTTCGGAGGCCTACTGACCCGACTCGCATCTCAAAAATATATGAAAAGTTACCACGCATCTTATATCACATGTGTCTGCACTGTCTAAAAAAAATCATGAATTGAATACACTTCGAGTGTTCAGGATAGTTCATGCAACAATAGAATCGCAAGATGTTACTACGGTGTCATCATCGTCCGTGAGGGGGGGGGGGCACTCCTGAGCCGCGTATTGCCTCTTTAAACATCCCACCACACGTTAAGACATGTATGAGGACCCGGTGCGATGCTTTGGTGGCATTGCTACCTCCCCCCCCCCCCCCTAAGGCTCCCGGCCAGCCTACGGCCCCGTTGATCCGGAGATCTAGGCATTTGACTTTTGCCAGAATGTCTTTGACCAATGGGCTTCTCCACTTGGTTGTGATAGGCCAGCCTATACTAACACTTCAGAACAAGGCCTGGGCCCAACCCACCTGGTTGTGATAGGCCAGCCTATACTAATTCCCTCCATGTCGACCAGACATGGCCATTTCCACCCTCCAAGTGCCGGTGGCAGCGCCGTCCGTGAAGGGGGTCACACTCCGGAGCCGCGTGCCGGGAGTTTGCACATGCCACCACTCTTCCAGACATGTATGAGGGCCCAACGCAAGCTTTGGTGGCATAGCTACTCCCTGAAGACCCCCAACCACACTCGTAGACATGCGAAGAACAATCCGTAACGGGGATTTTTCCAGATACTTCTGCATCTCAAAAATATATGAAAAGTTACCACACATCTTATATCACATGTTTCTGCACTTTGTAAGAAACTCATGAATTGATCACGCTCCGAGTGTTCAGGATAATTCATGCAACAACAGAACCGCATGATGTTACTACGGTGTCATCGCCGTCCGTGAGTGGGGGCCACACTCCGGAGCCGCGTATTGCCTCTTTAAACATCCCACCACACTTTTAAGACATGTATGAAAATACGTATCTCCTAATATGATCGACCATCAGCAGAAGAACTAGTAAGAAAATTCTAATCAGTATTGCTATCTATTTTTCAATATTTTTAGATTTAGAGGTCGGCATGGACATTTCAAACTAGCACATGGGACTATACCATTTGGAATTCCAAGCCATGCATCAGTCATCAATCTGGTGGATGTCTCGATCAGTTGGACTTTTAAAGAGAAAGAGTTGGAGCTTTGTCAACATGGATAGAATATGGTCCAGAATGGCAGGCAAGCAGGTCAGCATCGCAGAAATTTCAATGTTATGGCGCCTATATTTTATTCTTTATTTTCACGAGAATACGCAACATGTCATGGTGTTTGTAACCTACAACAAGAGGAACATAGATCCATGGCAAAGGCACCAGTAGACAGGCTTCTACTCTCCAACATCCACATAGCAGTTATGGTTCGACCGGGTTTTTTCGGTTCGATTGCTCGAACGGTCTGCTGCACTTAAAAAACTGATGGGATCGCCGGTTCCGGTTTTTTCCGTTCTGACCGCATGTCTGGTCCGGTTTTTTAAACTATGGTAGCATCACCGTTTGGCTGATGTTTGTTGATGATCTGCATATATAGGAACCGCCGGGATCCTTCAACTCCAAGTGCCGGCGAGCTTATCCCTCCATGGGCAATGGATAGTGCTGGTGGACGAGTAACTAGGTGTGAACGTCTAACAAGGTGGGAAATTGAAAACCCCATTGCTCAAACTAACAAGACGAAAGGATGGCATCTGGGTCAGCTGATGTCTTAATCGTTTGGACTTCCAAGTCAGTATATGCTTACTTAGTCTCATCGGTCCGCATGCAATTTTTCCTTATTCTGACAACACAAACACACAAGCAAACAAAAAAGATAGAGAGGATCAAAAGATGAAGTTATTAACATTAGAGTGTCATGATATTCTTATATGAAATATCATAACTTTCTACTAACATGCGCATACAAAAATTAATGCTCAAAGATGCATATTAGAGATCATATCAATATTTAATATGTTATTATCTGTATGCACACAAGGGGAGCATGTCGTTGTTGTGCGCATTAATGTCTGAAGAAAGAAGAGAGGAAACTCTGTGAACACGGACAGCATATGGTCAAGAAATAATGGCCAGCACCGTACCTTTTCACACGTACAAATTTCTTCTCCGGTTGGCAGGTCAGCATTGTAGATATTTCATTCAACGATGTCACACTCTCGAGATTTCGCTATATTTTGGCGAGAAAATGTATATATATATATATATATATATATATATATATATATATATATATATATATATATATATATATCATATCATATCATGGCATGTGTATCCTACAGCAAGAAAAACATAGAACCACAGAAAGAGCCCCAATGGAGAAACGTCTACTCTCCAACATCTACATAGTAATTATATATGCTCTTCTCTGGTTCACCCGATGCAAGAGCTTTGTTGAGTTATCATCATCCTCTGCCAATCCAAACGATACGGGCACTGGCTGTATTCCCGGTGAGAGGTCCGCGCTTGTTGGCTTCAAAGCAGGCCTCTTGGACCCTGAAAACCTCCTTTCATCGTGGAAAGCTGAAGATTGCTGCAGATGGAAGGGTGTCCACTGCAGCAGCAGAAACGGCCATGTTGTCAAGCTCGATCTCCCAGGTCGTGGTTGTGACCCCAACCTCTATGTGCGGACGCAAGTGCTAGGAGGCACCATTAGCTCCTCACTACTTGGTCTACAACGTCTACATTATCTCAACCTCAGCTGCAATGGATTCTATGGCATGCAAATACCTGAGTTCATGGGTTCTCTCCACAAGTTGAGGTATCTCGATCTATCGGGGCTAACCTTCACTGGAAGGATACCACCACAGCTGGGTAATCTCTCCAACTTACAATACTTAAATCTCGCTTCTTACACATACTCCAATGATATCACCTGGTTGTTACAACTAACTTCCCTTGAGCACCTGGACCTGAGCTACGTGAACCTCAGCACAATCGTCCACTGGCTTCCGGTGGTGAACATGCTTCCATCTCTGAAATTTCTTGGTCTTAGTAGTTGCGATCTTAGAACTAACCTTGGTTCACTTCAGATTTCAAATCTGACTTCTCTTGAAACACTTGACCTTTCTGGCAATAGCTTCCATAGACGTATCACACCTAACTGGTTTTGGGGTTTGACTAGCCTTAAGTACCTAGATATCTCAGGGAATGGTTTCTTTGGACAATTTCCGGAGGACGTAGGTAATATGACCTCCATAGTAAAGCTTGTTCTATCACGGAACAACCTTCTAGGCATGATACCATCGAACCTGAAGAACCTATGTCGCTTGGAAGTATTCGATGTACAGGAAAACAACATCAATGGAGACATAACAGAATTCTTCCTCCGCTTGCCTAGTTGTTCATTGAATAAGTTGACTCACTTGTATCTACCTTCCAGCAATTTGACAGGAAGACTACCAACCAAACTAGAACCGTTAAGCAATCTGATCAGCCTTGATCTCAGTCATAACAAGCTCACTGGTCCTATGCCACTGTGGATAGGAGAGCTGGCAAAGCTAACCGAACTAGACCTGAGCTACAATAACCTAGATGGTTTCGTACATGAAGGTCATTTCTCAGGCCTAGAAAGTTTGGAGAGTTTGTGGTTGTCTAATAATTCTATAATGTTCGCAGTGAATTCGACATGGGTTCCTCCTTCAAATCTAACGAATATCGAACTTCGGTCATGCTTTCTCGGGCCTAAATTCCCATCATGGCTTAGATGGCTAACACGTCTAGACAATCTTGATATCTCAAACACAAGCATATCTGACATGATGCCGGATTGGTTTTGGATAACGGCTTCCACTGTTAAAGCTCTAAATATGCAACATAACAAAATTAGCGGTTATTTACCTTTTACAATGAATTTTACAAGAGTAGTTGCAATTGATCTTAGTTCTAATCTTTTCAGTGGCCAAATACCTAAGCTTCCCATTCATTTGACTGAGTTGTATCTTAGTAGAAATAATTTAGATGGGCCACTACCATTAGACTTTGGAGCACCGAAATTAAGAACACTTATTCTATTTGACAACTCCATCCCTGGCGCCATACCCTCTTCCTTGTGCACAATGCAATTACTACTTCTGTTGGATATCTCCAAAAATAAGCTAACTGGACCATTTCCTGACTGTTCTGCTAATAGATCCACAATAAATGGCACAGGTATTCGTAATCTAAGCCTCAGAAACAACCACCTCTCGGGTGAATTTCCTTCATTTCTCGAACACTGCCCACAACTTGTCTTTCTTGATCTTGCACACAACCATTTTTTTGGAACTTTGCCAACATGGATTCCTGAGAAATTGCCATATTTGGCTTTCTTACGGCTGCGGTCGAATATGTTTTATGGTCACATTCCAGAGGAGCTAACAGAGCTAGTTAATCTTCAGTATTTGGACCTTGCCTACAATAATATAACGGGGATCATACCAAAATCTATTGTTAACTTCAAAGGGATGACTGCTGCGAGTGATCATTTTGACGATGATTATACATTTCAAGCTGCTTTCAACTTCGGTCATGGATGGACAGATGGCTACACATACCAAGAATTGTCAATTCATTATAATGACTTGGTCACCTATACAGAGAATTTTACTGTAGTCACAAAGGATCAAGAGAGATTATATACAGGAGAGATCATATATATGGTGAATCTTGATTTATCATGTAATAATCTTATTGGAGATATTCCCGAAGAAATTAGCACTCTTGTCGAACTGAAGAACCTGAACTTATCGTGGAACACCTTCAGCGGAAAAATTCCTGCGAATATTGGCGCCTTGGCGCAAGTGGAGTCACTCGACCTATCACACAATGAGTTGTCCGGTGGAATCCCTGCCAGCTTATCAACTCTCACATCATTAAGTCGCTTGAACATGTCCTATAATAACCTGACCGGAGAGGTACCATCTGGAGATCAACTGCAAACACTTGAAGATCCAGAATATATTTATATTGGCAACCCAGGCCTCTGCGGTCCTCCTCTCTCACAGAAATGTTCACAACCCGAGTCAATTCCAGCTACTCCAGAACACCATGATGATTTAAACGATGTGGCATCATTTTTCATCGCTATGGGTTCTGGATATGTTATGGGTCTCTGGGTAGTCTTCTGTACCTTCTTATGCAAGAGGAAATGGAGAGTTAAGTGGTACCACGTCTGCGACGGTTTGTATGACCGGGTCTATGTGCAAGTGGCAGTTACATGGACTTCTTGGACAAGGAAAAAATGCGCAGAAGCTGAGAGCGATCACTAGCTCACGCTGGTTTTCCTTTTGCTATCACGTAGAGTGTGGGGATTTTACCATGTATCAATGTATTTATAGTATCGTACTATACTACTATTGTTTCATAAATATGTATTTGAGGATTATGCCTTAGAATAAGGTTTGGGTATGTAAAGCTGATGTGTAATGAATAATGCCAGGGGCAGCACTTGATCCCCTGTTCCGGGTGTGGGACGGAGGGAGTATATATATATGTCTTTGCCGTATCTCTGAATCCAACCCATATCTCTGGTGTCTGTTCAGATAGGAGTAGAACTAGGATTTCTGAGAGACAGAATTTAGTATGTGAAAGAGTGTCAACCCCAAGGTAAATTATTTCACTCGATGCGCTATACTAGGTGGGTGCTGACACTAAGAAACATTGTACAGTTTTCAGACTTGTTCACACAAACTAATTTTACTGAAATAATGCAGAGTCACCATGTTTGTTCAGATAGATAGGACTAGGATTACTCTCAGAGAGAATATAGTTTGTGCAAGAGTGTCAAACACAATTGATATTACAGGGTAGGGTTTTATTCTTTCAGCTGGACTGCTTAATTTCTGCAGACAACCCGTATGACCGACAGACTAGACGCTCTGCGCTGCGCTTGTTTCAAAGAATGCACTAGAAAAAGAGGAACAAGTAAGCGTACTGGTTGATTGGTTACCCGGGGTACTTGCCGTTGCATCAGGTCCATAGCTTGAAAAACGTTCTTATATTGTGGGACAGAGGGAGTAACTGATTTCTGGTCGTGGTGGTGGCGACAGGCAAAGAAGGCAGGGTGGTGCCTGCAGGACCGCGGTGTGTTGCCTGACGGCGAGTACGTGCACCGTCGGCACACCCTCCCCGTCGCCGTTGCCGCCTTGTCTTCATCCATCGTGAGCGCCACCGGAGTCCCCCTTTTTTTTCTCGATTTCTCATTTTCTTTCGGACGAAATAGATAGTAATCTTGCTGTTTTGGGTCAGTCCTCGATGCTTTCTGGCAGGCACGTGTTATGTATGACTATCAATGGTTTTCCCTTTAACCCCTCGAAAAAAAACTTAGTTCTCAAAAAAAAAATCAATGGTTTTCCCTCTTCTCATAAAAAAAAAAGTCAATGGTTTTCACTTTCTGTTTCCGAATACCTCTAAAAAAAACTTTCAGTTTCAGATATAGTAGTACAGTCGCAAGTACAGACTAACTTGGCTGAATGAGCCACAATTAAGTTTGTGCAAAGAGTCAAACACAATTAAGTTACAGCATGATAGGATTTATTATGTCGATTGGACAGTTTGATTTCTTCAAACAAACAAGATCACTTACACGGTGTTTGATTTAATGTACAGAGTCACAGACTAGACACCCAGAGCACTGCGTTTGTTACAGAGGACTAGGGGAGGCACTGGCAGAAGAGGGACAGGTAAGCAATGTGCTGAGTTGGAGAGTGGACAAGTGATATTACAATGATAAGATTTCTCACGGCCAAAATGTAGTCTGCAGTGGACAAGTGATATTACAATGTACTCCCTGCGTCCCATTTTATTACTCCCTCTGATCCAAATTAAATGATGCAGCTTGTCATTTAATTTGGATCGTAAGGAGTATGTTGATTCTTTCTCTCGATGCACTATACTTGACTCGGTGTGATTTCTTCACCTGACAAACAGTGTGCGAGTTCAGACTTCTTCCGACGAACTAATTTGCCATATCTCTGAATCCAACACATTAGGTCTGTTCAGATAGGACTAGGATTTATGAGAGACAGAATTTAGTACTCCCTCTGTTCACTTTTGTAAGGCCTTGATGACATTTCAGACAGGGTGCAAAGTAGCTCATTTTCAATTATCTGAAATGACTTATAAAAAGAATGAGGGGGAGAAGAATCCCTTTCGCTCGCGTCACTCCCGGGGGGGCTCGGGCGGTAACCTAGCCGCCGCCACGCCCGCTCCTCTTTCCTCCTTCGCTCCTCCCGTCGCTGTCGGGGGATGCCGGCGGGCAAAGCCTGCTAGGCGGACGGCAGCGGCTGGGGCCCCTCGTCGCGCGCCGCGGGGCTTCGGGCCCCGGTCGAAGGCCCGCATCTGGCGGCGGCCGCGTCTCGTCGACGCGAGCAAGCCGGGGCAGCGGCTAGGTTAAAGGATAGGATTTTTATTATGTTGATTTTGGTTTGTTTAATTTCATCAGACAATCCATATGACTGGCAGGGTGTTTGCTCTACTGTACATAGTGACAGAATCAAGCATACTACTACTTGGGTGCGACGTAGGAGAGGTGGAAGCTGGGGGCGTCAGGGTCCTCAGCACCGCAGCAGTCGTAGAACCTGGTCATGTACGGCGTGCCGCCCTCCTTGACCTCCTAGCAAGGTTTTGGTTATCGAATGAGGCAATTTTACCGAGAGGGGCGGGTAAATGTGGTTACCACGGTTACCGAGAAATACCAAGAAATACCGAGAATATTTCGAGCGAATTTTATAGTTGAATTTTGAATTCAAATAAGTGAACGAATGAATATTCGAACCAGAGACCTCTCAAAACAGGAATTAGGTTGCTACCAACATGCCAGAACTAACTCTCATGGCATTAATTAGATCCTACGTACTTTTACTGTAAATCGAGTGTTTAAATTCAAAAATTTCAATAAACTGGTATTTTTTGCTCGGTATGGCGATTTACCCAGGGGCACGGAAATATGCGGTAACCATGGGAAATCTTGAAATTTCAACCGGTAACCAAAACCTTGCCTCCTAGTACCTGCCGTCCGGTTTCATTCCTTGTTCGGGCTGCAAGTGAGTGAGTGAATGACAGTTCATCAATCAACGTGGGTTTGTCGTTGTAAATAGCAGCTTGCTGAAATTCAGAATCGAAGTGGTACATTGCGCACATGCCATGGAAATTGCATGCTTGACTGATTGTGTACATCCATCGCAATCGCAAGCACTGAACCGCAAAAGAAATGGTGATTTTCTGGTGACCTCATTCGTTCTGCACAAATAATTGGAGAGGATATGATCTGCATCACTCACCTTGAGGTATGTATGTGGTTCTGATGCTTTCATTCACTTCCCACAAGATATGGCCGGGACGCCCTGCCGTATACGTCAACGTGAAAGCAACCTTGATGCCTGGAATTCCAAGTCATCATACCCGGGTCGTCGTTTGCTGTGCACCTCATTCAGTCAGCAGTCTGAACATGGATGGAATTCCGTCTAGAATGGACGGCAGTATCATTTTCACCTGTAGAAATTTCTCCTCTAAGCTGTCCTCAAATTTATGACACTTCGAGATTTTCCTTTGTTTTCAGGAGAAAATGTAACGTATATTGTAGAATAATATCCACTGTATATAACAAACAAATGGCGTGTGTATGCTACAGCAAGAAGAGCGTAGATCCATGGAAAAGGCACCGATGGACAAGCTCCTACTCTCCAAAATCCACATAGTGCTACTAGGTGCCCTTCTCTTGCTCATCAAAGGAAAGGGCTTTGTAGAGTCATCCTCATCATCTTCCCATCCAAACGACACGGCCACCGGCTGTATCGCCGATGAGAGGTCTGCGCTCACTGGCTTCAAAGCAGGCCTCTTGGACCCTGGAAACCTCCTTTCATCATGGAAGGGCGATGACTGCTGCAAATGGGAGGGCGTTATTTGCAGCAGCAGAAACAGCCATGTCGTCGAGCTCGACCTCTGGGGCTTTGGTTGTGACGACTTCCCCAGAGATGTGAGATGGAAGGTGCTAGGAGGAAACATTAGCTCCTCGGTGCTTGGCCTGCGACATCTACAGTATCTCGACCTCAGTTGCAATGGGTTCTATGGGGTGCAAGTACCTGAGTTCCTGGGTTCTCTCCACAAGTTGATGTACATCGACCTGTGGTACTCAAGCTTCATTGGAAGGATACCGCCGCAGCTGGGTAATCTCTCCAACTTACAGTACTTAAGTCTCGCCTATGGTGCTGGCACATACTCCAAGGATATCACCTGGTTGTCAAAGTTAACTTCCCTTGAGTACCTGGACCTGAGCGGCACAAACCTCAGTACAATTGTTCACTGGCTTCCGGTTGTGGCCATGCTTCCATCTCTGAACGTTCTTTCTCTTAGAAGTTGCGATCTTAGAACTAGCCCTGCTTCACTTCCACTTTCAAACCTGACATCTCTTGAAACACTTGACCTTTACTACAATAGCTTCCCTAGACACATCACACCCAACTGGTTTTGGGGTTTAACTAGCCTCAAGTATCTAGATATTGGAGGCAATGGTTTCTATGGCCAACTTCCGGACGAGATAGGTAATCTGACCTACATAGTAGAGCTTGATTTAGGATCAAATTACCTTGTGGGCATGATACCATCAAACCTGAAGAACCTATGTAGCTTGGAAAAATTTGATGTAAGTAACAACAGCATGAGTGGAAGCATAACAGAGTTCTTCCTACGCTTGCCTAGTTGCTCATGGAATAAGTTGAAATACATGCATCAACCTTCCAACAATGTGACAAGAATCCCACCAACCAAATTAGAACCCTTAAGCAATCTGAGGTACCTTTTTATCGGTAGTAATAACCTTTCTGGTCATGTGCCACTATTGATAGGAAAGTTCACAAAGTTAATTAAATTGGACCTGAGCGACAATAAACTGGAAGGCTTCATACATTTTTTTTAGAAAAGGGGTATTACCCCGGCCTCTGCATCCGAAAGATGCATACGGCCTATAATAATCTATCAGGACTAGAAAGCTTGGAGTATTTGTGGTTGTCTAATAATTACTTAACCCTCACAATGAATTCCACATGGGTTCCTCCTTCAAATCTAACAAATATTGCACTTCGGTCATGCCTTCTCGGGCCTAAATTTCCATTGTGGCTAAGATGGCTAACACGTCTAGACAATCTTGATATCTCAAACACAAGCATATCTGACACGGTGCCGGATTGGTTTTGGACGATGGCTTCCACAGTGAAAACTCTAAACATGCGACATAACAATATTAGTGGCTATTTACCATCTACAATGGAATTTATGAGAGCAACTGCAATTGATCTCAGTTCTAACCAGTTCAATGGTCCAATACCTAAGCTTCCCATTAATCTGACGGATTTGTATCTTAGTGGAAATAATTTAGTTGGGCCATTACCATTAGACTTCGGAGCACCGAGGCTTGTAACACTCATTCTATTTGACAACTCCATCTCTGGCTCCATTCCCTCTTCGTTGTGCAAACTGAGATCACTACTTCTGTTGGACATGTCCAAAAATAAGCTAACCGGAACAATGCCTGATTGCTCTACATCCAAAAAAAACATGAATAGTCTTAATATTCTTAATCTAAGCCTCGGAAACAACAACCTCTCGGGTGGATTCCCCTCATTTCTCCAATACTGCCAAAAACTCATTTTTCTTGATCTTTCACACAACCATTTCTTTGGGACTTTGCCAACATGGATTCAGGAGAAATTGCCATATTTGGCTTTCTTACGGCTGCGATCAAATATGTTTTATGGTCACATTCCAGAGGAGCTTACAAAGCTAGTTAATCTTCAGCATTTGGATCTTGCCTACAATAACTTAACAGGGAGCATAGCAAAATCTATTGTTTACTGCAAAGGGATGATAGCAACAAGAGATGATTATAATTATGCAGTTTATAGTGCTCTCGGTTATGGATGGTCAATGGGCCTGAATGATTTCACCTATACCGAGAATGTCATGGTAGTCACAAAGGGTCAAGAGAGATTATATACAGGAGAGATCATGTATATGGTGAATCTTGATTTGTCCTGTAATAACATTAGTGGTGACATTCCAGAAGAAATAGGCACTCTTGTCGAATTGAAGAACCTGAATTTATCATGGAACACATTCAGTGGAAAAATTCCAGAGAACATTGGTGCCTTGGTGCAAGTTGAGTCACTCGACCTATCCAACAATGAGTTGTCTGGTAAAATCCCTCCAAGCTTATCAGCTCTTATGTCATTAAGTTGGTTGAACCTGTCCTATAACAACCTGACGGGAGAGGTACCATCTGGAGATCAACTTCAAACACTCAAGGATCCAGAATATATTTACATTGGTAACTCAGGCCTTTGTGGACCTCCTCTCTCAAAGAATTGTTCACAACCCAAGCCGATTACAGCTACTCGAGAACACCATGACGACGTAACCGATGTGGTTTCATTTTTCTTTGCTATGGGTTCTGGATACGTAATGGGCATCTGGGTAGTCTTCTGCATCTTCTTGTTCAAGAGGAAATGGAGAGTTAATTGGTACTCGGTCTGCGACAGCTTGTATGATTGGGTCTATGTACGAGTGGCCGTTACCTGGGCTTCTTGGACAAGAGAAAAAACTGCAGAAGCCAAGACGGATCGCTAGATCACTCTGGTTCTCCGTTTGGTACTAAGCAGAGTGTGGGGATTTTACCATGTATCAATGTTGTGTAAGTATTGTACTAGTACAGTTCAAAGATACATGTTTGAAGATTGTGCCGTGTAAACTAAGGTTTGGGTATGTAAAGTTGATATCTAATGAAAATAGTGCCAGGGGCAGCAACAAATTCCCTGTTTCGGGTGTGTGTGTGCGTGTCAAGGCCTGAATTAACTGGTGTTGAGCAATTCATCAGGTGTGTTCAGACAGGAGTAGGATTTATGACAGCCAGAGTTTATGACAGGGTAGGATTTTACTACGTCGACTCTATGCTTGTTCACTCGAGAAACACTTCACAGGTTTCATACTTCGGACAAACCAATTCGGCTGGATGCAAACATGTCATGTCTGTTCAGCTAGGCATATAGTTACCCAGACATAATCAAGTTTGTGCAAATGTCGAACACAATTACATAAGTGATAGATACTCCCTATGTCCTCAATGTCAAAAATGGTCTTACATTTTGGGACGGGAGGGAGTACTATATTTACGATATTATCACTATGTTCCCATGTATCATTTGAGTGTGCGGATTTTCCCATGTATCAATGTTGTTAAAGTATTGTACTTTTGTGGATTGTGCTGTAGACTAGGGTTTCGATATGTAAAGTTGATTTGTATTACTAATGCCAGGGGTCGCACTAAGTCCCCTGTTCTGGGTGTGTGTGTTAAACTGTCAATGGCTGAATTAACGGGTTCCCAAAGTTATAAGTTGAACACCCGTGCACACACAAAGCTATAACGGGCTTCAGACATTTACCGGAGAAATATTATAGTACTTGCCTCATCTCATTCTAAGCTCTGAATCAAATAGAACTAGAATTTCTGACGGCCAGAATTTAGTGTGTGCAAATTCTAAGCTCTGAATCAGATAGCACTAGATTTCCTGACGGCCAGAATTTAGTCTGTGCAAAGGGTGTCAAACAAAAGAGGAAAGGATTTATTTACCTTTAGGTCGACACACTATACTGCACTAGAGAAACATATTATTGTACAGGTTTCAGACTTCTTGCAAAATTAACTGAACGCAAATGCAGCTTGTCTGTTCAGGTAGGATTGCTCAAAGCCAGGATTTTATTCTGAACCCTGATATTACAGGGTGTCGAACACAAGTAATATTAGAGGATAGGATTTTATTCTGAACCCTGATTTCTACACACACAATCCAGATGACTGACAGAGTTCAAACTTTCTTTTCAGTTTTCGCACAGGCGGAACACCGCTTTTGTTTCAGAGGAGACGACCATGACACTGGACTTGTAGACCCATCACAGGCAGAAGAATTGATCTGCATCACTCAACTTGATGCTTTCACTTGCTGCGTTCAGACATAATTTATTCACAAGAGAAACAAACAATGCTCGGGATTCACAAGTTTTCAGACAAACCAATTTTGCCTTGTCGTGTACAGTGCCGTGCGCGGGCCGGGGGGGAAACGACGCATCTGGAAGGCGCTTTCGGTGACACCTTACCATCCATTTGAGTCAAATGATGCCTCAATCGCCTGGAATTCCAAGTCATCAGATCAAAGTCGTCGTCCCATGTTCAGACGTTTCCACACAAACCAATTTCGCCTCTTCGGGTACTGTGCGGTGCACGGGAAGAACCGACGAGCGCGAGAACGACGGAATTGGCAACGTGCTTTCCATCCATTTGAGTCAATTCATGCCTCAATCGTTTGGAGTCAAGTCATCATTCCTGGACTCGTTACTCTTTTCTGTCAATATGCTTGGATACTCTGAAAATTTAGAAGACACCAACTATTTTAGTATGCGGCCAAGCTTTTCTAATTTGAACCCCCTCCCAACACACACACAAATTGTATCGATAATATGAAATTATATTATTATGGTTGCCATTAATCATATTTTATTAGTAAAGGACATAAAAATTTCTATTTAAATATGCATATGAAAAGTACTGGTCAAACATGCATATGGGAGATCATATCAACGTCATAGTTAGGAATTACCCCCAACCAACAAGCCACAACGGCCGAACTTACAGGCGTACAACGCAAGAATTGATCTGAATCACTCAATTTGATGCTTTCACTTTCTGCGTCCAGACACAAGTCGCTCAGAGGAGAAACAAATAATGCTCAGGGTTCAGACATGCCGCGTCCAGACACAATTTATTCACCAGAGAAAAAAATAATGCCAAGGGTTCAGACGCTTTCACACAAGTAAATTTTGCCTTTGTTGGTACGGTGCGGTGCATGGGAAGAATAGAAGGGGACAAAAACGACGCATCTGGCAAGGCACTTTTGGTGACACCTTACCATCATTTTGAGTCAATTAATTGATGTCTCGGTGGTTTGGAATTCCAAGTCGTCGTTCCTATGATCACTAGTCGGTACTAATATGCAGACCAAATATATACTTGCATAATCTGAAAAACTAAAAGATACAAACTCTGTTACTGTGCAGTCAAGCTTTTCTAAATGTGACTATATACTAATACGCACAGAAAAATTAGATTGACAAGATGAAACATATAATAGCAAGTTTGTCATGAATATAGAATGTAAAAACTTCTACTTAAATATCTATAAAAAATAGCGATCTAATATGCATATTGGAGGCCATATCAACGGGACTCTACGAACGGAAGAAGCATGTTGTTGCGTCCATTACTTCCATCAATCAGTACTCCAAGAAAAAGAAAGGCAACTTGCTGACCATGTGAACAGAATACGATCTAGAACGGCCACCAGTGTCCTTTTCACCGGTTCAAATTTCTTCTCCAGGGGTAGTCACATTTCTGTCAGGTCAGTGTCGCAGGAATCTCAGCTATACTATGCTTAAAGTTTCTCATTTATTTTCAAGAGAAAACGAGATATATACCATGGGATAATCTACACTATATATATCATGACACGGAGTTTGCATCCTATAGCAAAAAGAACATAGATCCATTGAAAAAGCACCAATGGACAAGGTTCTACTCTCCATCCACATAGTGATATTTGGTGCACTTCTCTTGTTCAGCAGAGGCAAGAGCTTTGTACAGTCATCATCATCTTCTCACACACATCCAAACCATACGGTCACAAGCTGTAATGCTAGTGAGAGGTCTGCACTTCTCGGCTTCAAAGCAGGCCTCTCGGACCCTGCATACCTCCTTTCATCATGGAAGGGTGATGAGTGTTGCAAATGGAAGGGCGTCCACTGCAGCACTAGAAACAGCCATGTCGTCAAGCTCGATCTCCCGGGCCATGGTTGTGACCCCAACAGCGATGCGTGGACGCAAGTGCTAGGAGGCAACATCAGCTCCTCTTTGCTTGGTCTACGACATCTACAGTATCTTGATCTTAGCTGCAATGGGTTCTATGGGGTGCAAGTGCCGGAGTTCTTGGGTTCTCTCCACAAGTTGAGATATGTCGACCTATCGAGTTTAAGCTTCATAGGAAGGATACCACCGCAGCTGGGTAATCTCTCCAACTTACAATACTTAAATCTCAACTCAGAATATTTCAATGCCATATACTCTATGGATATCACCTGGTTGTCACAGTTAACTTCCCTTGTGCACCTGGACCTGAGCGGCACGAACCTCAGTACAATTGTTCACTGGCTTCCGGTGGTGAACATGCTTCCATCTCTCAAAGTTCTTCATCTTATCAATTGCAATCTTAGAACTAGCTCTGCTTCATTTCAGCTTTCAAATCTGACTTCTCTCGAAACTCTTGACCTTTCCGCCAATGGCTTCCATACACACATCGCACGCAACTGGTTTTGGGATTTGACTAGCCTCAAGTATCTATATGTCTCATCGAATGGTTTCTATGGCCAATTTCCGGACGAGATTGGTAATATGACATCGATGGTAAAGCTTGATTTATCATCGAATAACCTTGTTGGCATGATACCGTCAAACCTGAAGAACATATGTAGTTTGGAAGAGTTCTTTGTACATGAAACCAACATCAATGGAAGTATAACAAAATTCTTCCAGCGTTTGCCTAGTTGTTCATGGAATAAGTTGACATACTTGTCTCTAGCTTCCAGCAACTTGACAGGGAGATTACCAACCAAACTAGAACCCTTAAACAATTTGATCTACCTTGATATCAGTCGTAACAAGCTCATTGGTCCTATGCCACTCTGGATAGGAGAGCTCACAAAGCTAACTTACCTAGACCTGGGCTACAACAACTTGGATGGTTTCATACATGAAGGTCATTTATCAGGACTAGAAAGCTTGGAGTATCTGTGGCTCTCTGATAATTCCTTAACCCTCACAGTGAATTCGACATGGGTTCCTCCTTCAAGTCTAACAAATATTGAACTTCAGTCATGCCTTCTCGGGCCTAAATTTCCACCATGGCTTCGATGGCTAACAAGTCTAGACAATCTTGATATCTCAAACACAAGCATATCCGACACGGTTCCAGATTGGTTTTGGATAACGGCTTCTACATTGTACACTCTAAAAATGGGACATAACAAAATTAGTGGTTCTCTTCCATCTACAATAGAATTTATGGGAGCAACTGCAATTGATCTTGGTTCTAACCAGTTCAATGGCACAATACCTAAGCTTCCCATTAGTCTAAGTGACTTGAATCTTAGTAGAAATAAATTAGATGGACCACTACCACTAGATTTTGGAACGCCGAATCTAATGAAACTAGTTTTATTTGATAACTCCATATCTGGCACCATTCCCTCTTCATTTTGCAAGATGAGATCACTAATACTATTGGATATCTCCGGAAATAAGCTAAATGGACCAATTCCTGATTGCTCTGCTAATACATCCACAACAAACATGACCAGTATGAGTATTCTTAACCTAAGCTTAAGAAACAACAATCTCTCCGGTGAATTTCCTTCATTTCTCCAACACTGCCAAGAACTCGTCTTTCTTGATCTTCCACACAACCATTTCGTTGGAACTTTGCCAACATGGATTCGGGAGAAATTGCCACGGTTGGCTTTCTTACGACTACGATCGAACATGTTCTGTGGTCACATTCCAGAGGAGCTGATGAAGCTAGTCAAGCTTCAGTATTTGGACCTTGCCTACAATAATATAACTGGTAGCATACCAAAATCTATTGTTAACTGCAAAGGGATGATAGAAACAAGAGATAATTATGATGATGGTGGTGACGCATTACATCATGCTTTTGGCTTCAATGATGAATGGGAACATGGCCCTAATGAATTGGTCACCTATACCGAGAATTTCACGGTTGTCACAAAGGGTCAAGAGAGAGATTATATACAGGAGAGGTCATATACATGGTGAACCTTGATTTATCATGTAATAATCTTATTGGTGATATTCCCAAAGATATCAGCGCTCTTGTCAAATTGAAGAGCCTGAACCTATCATGGAACATCTTCAGTGGAAAAATTCCGGAAAATATTGGCGCCTTGGCGCAAGTGGAGTCACTCGACCTATCATACAATGAGTTGTCTGGTGAAATCCCTCCAAGCTTATCGGCTCTTACGTCATTAAGTCGGTTGAACCTGTCCTACAACAACCTGACAGGAGAGGTAACATCCGGTAATCAACTGCAAACGCTTGAGGACCCTGAGTATATTTATATTGGCAACCCGGGCCTCTGCGGTCCTTGTCTGCCACAGAAATGTTCACAGCCGAAGCCGATTCAAGCTACTCGAGAACACCATGAAGATTTGAATGATGTGGCATCGGTTTTCATCGCTATGGGTTCTGGATATGTAATGGGTATCTGGGTGGTCTTCTGCACCTTCCTGTTCAAGAGGAAATGGACAGTTTATTGGTACTCGGTTTGCGACAGCTTGTATGACCGGGTCTATGTGCAAGTGGTTCTAACCTGGGCTTCCTGGACAAGAGAAAAAGGCGCAGAAGCTGAGACCAATCATTAGCTCGCTTTGGTTCTCTCCATTTGCTATCATTTGAGTGTGCGGATTTTACCATGTATCAATGTTGTTACAGTATTGTACTCATACACATATTTGTGGATTGTGTTGTAGACTAGGGTTTGGATATATGTAAAGTTGATTTGTAATTAATAATGCCAGGGGCCACACCAAGACCCCTGTTCCGGGTGTGTGTTTGTCAATGACTGAATTAACCGGGTGTCCAAAGTTATAAGTTGAACACCCGTGCACACACAAAGCAAGACTCGATTCTTCCCCTCGATACACTATACTGGGCGCCGGTGCAGTTTCTTCGCTAGAGAAACTATATTGGGCGCAGATGCAGTTTCTGTAGAAAATATAGGATGGATGAATATTGTGTTGTTGTATGTTGTATTGATCTAACCCTCGTAGGGGTATATATAGAAGTACAATAGGGGGAGAGACTTGGAGTACAATGCAAGACATTGTTTAAACCTATCTTATCTCTAGTTACGCTTATCTCTACACAATTATATTTCTAACATCCCCCCTCAGTCGTAGCGGGAGTGAAGCGGACGATTGCGACTGAATTTGAAGTCTTGTGATTCTGTCTTCTTCTCCGATGCACCATCATCAACTGCGTCTCTGATGGCTGATGGGTCGGCACCTAGGGCGGTGACTGCGTCCCCTTCTGGTGCCTTCCCTGTCTTCTCCTCTATTCCCTCCCGCAGTCACAGCAGGAGTATCGTGACGCATGTGACGAAGCGGACGCTGTTGACTGGAGTTGTTGCCGATGAGTTGCTGCAGACGTAGTCATTAATGTCGAGGTAGTCGTGGTCGATGGTGTAGTCGTCGTGGATGATGAAGCCGCATAAAGCCGGAGGCGCAAAAAAATGCGCTATGACGGAGCTGCAGACATGGACGATGCACCTTGCGGATGTCAGAGGGTGCCGTCGGCGATGAGTCCATCGGTTTTGCCAAGACCAAAGAAAGCCCATCGAGCACACATCGGTTTTGCCAGAACCGTGTGGCCGTGTAGGGTCGTCACTGTAGTGACGCCGTGTCGATGCAGTCGTGACGTCGTGAATGACACGGTCGATGCCGTCGTCGTGACGCGGTCATTGCCGTCGTCAAGGTCGCGTCTTGCAGAAAAGTCTGTCAGAGACGCTAGGTGTCCATCTTGTGGACGAGGCGGCGGCAGTGTGTTGACGATGATGGTGACGAAGACTACGTTGATGAAGACCTTGGCGATGAAGTGTCGACGATGCAGCGGCATGTAGACGATGATGTGTCGCTTGTCGATGCCGTGTCGTGCTGAAGAAGCATGTTGGCGTAGTCGTACAGCCGTTCAGGGTCGTGGAATATTGATGCAGATCGCTCGGTGTAGATCGATGTGTCGGCCTGGTGTAGACGGCATGATGGCGCACGAGTGGTCGTCAGGTTGATGGAGTCAGGAGTCGACTTGGTGGAGACCGCGTCCGTGCGCGTGCCTTGAAGTCGAAAACCTGCTGGCCCTCTCGGTGTCCGGCGCCGCGAGCCTGCTCGATGAAGATGTCGACGTGCGGCTAGGTGCTGTTTGTCGTCGGCCAGATCAGATCGCGATGATGATTGTTCCCACCCGCGCATGGATCGCAGAGACCCGCATGGCGTTGCCTTTCGATCGTTGCAGAAGGCCCGTGGCTGAAGACTGAAGTCCAAGGCTCCATCCAGTGCACGTACGCATGGGCGTCTTGGTGAGTTTCTTCATAAATTGCTGCTGCCGGTCCAAGCGAATTTCCTCCGTTTTGCATGATTTCAGTGACTTCCATGCAATCACCTTCTACACATATCTTGTTGCATCCAGTTTCACTTGCGAGGAGAAGTCCATCTCTTAAGCCTCGTGCTTCCGCCGTAGCCGCTTCTTCAACAAAAGGAATATTGCTGCAAGATGCCGCCACAAATAAACCGGAGTGGTCTCGAAGTATAGCACCTGTAGCGCCAGTGCCACTGTCAATGTCGAAACTCGCGTCCACATTCAGCTTGATTGTGCCCTCTGGTGGTTTCTCCCAGCCATGTCTCCTAATTCTGTTGTGCTTGAATTTCGCTCTTGAGTAATTTTTTGCGAGTGCCGATATTGCTTGCGCCGATCTGGTTGGCTCGTACAGTTGCTCGCCGTGTGTATATCTGCGTCGTTCCCACCACAAGTACCACACAGCCGTGGCAACAAGGTCATTACGGTGAACATCATTAACCAATGACTTAGTTGGATTCTTGGACAATAGGAGGTCAGCCATCACCGAGCCACCCTCTCTTTCCACCATGCACACCTCATTCACCACCGCTGCCATACCTAGCAAACGCCACACCTCCTGTACTCGAGGGCACAAGATAAAGCATGTCGGATGCTTTCACAATCTGAACTGCATAAGGGGCATTGAGAACTCGAAACTATATGTCTGTTCGCTAAGACTCCTTGGCATGGAAGAGCTCCAAGCAAAGTTTTCCACACATGAATTTTCACTTTTAAAGGCACACGTAGTTTCCAAATGGTCCTCCAAACTGGACTAGTACTTGAGGCTTGTATCGAATTTGTCATCCTCAACTTTCGTCCGTGTTGGTGTTCCCATTCTTCATGATACGCTGACCTCACCGTAAAATTTCCGCTTCTGTTAAAATGCCAAGAAACAAAATCATCCATCATCCCTAAAGCCAAAGGAATGTTGAGGATACGTTGTGCATCAATTGGTCAAAATAGATCATTAATTAATTGTTCATCCCAAGCTCTATTATCCACATCGATGAGTTCCGACACCTTGGTAATTACAATGTTCGCCCTTGGTGTCATGACTTTCCGAGTGGGGCTGCTTGGTACCCAAGAGTCCTCCCATATATTTATTTGAGACCCATCTCCTACTCTTCATATATGACCTCTCTTGAAGGTCTGAATACCACCCCAAATGCTCTGCCAGGTGTAAGAGCTGCCCTTCTTTAAGCTGCACGTAAGGAGGTTGCCCCCGGAAAATATTTTGCTCTTAAAATTCTGGCACATAACGAATCTGGCTCACTCAAGAGCCTCCAACATTGCTTTGCGAGAAGGGCCAAATTAAAACAGTGTAGATCACGGAATCCCATACCACCCATCTCTTTAGGTACACACATTTTCCACCAAGCAAACCAGTGCACGTGTTGTTTCAAGTCATCATCTCCCCACCAGTATTTAGACATAGCTGTAGTAATCGCATTGCATACCTGCTTTGGTAATTTAAACACGGACATGGCATACGAGGGAATGGCCTGAATAACTGCCTTTAACAAGACCTCTCTTCCTCCATAGGATAATAGCTTTTCCTTCCATCCTCTGATCCTACAGAGCACTCTATCAATGAGATGTTGAAAACAATCAGAACGGTCTACTCCCACAATGGGCGGAAGGCCCAAGTATTTATCCGTGATCGCTTCTGCCATTATGTTTAGGGTGGTGCACACCTCCACCCTAGTCTCCACAGGTGTACAAGGGCTAAAAAATATGCTAGATTTAGCATCACTAACCAACTGCCCTGAAGCCATGCAATAATCATCCAGGGCTCTTCGAAGACTAGTTGCATTGGCAGCATCTGCTCGCATGAGAATTAGTGAATCGTCAGCAAAAAGAAGATGTGACACTGAGGGAGCATCTCTGCACACCTTAACTCCCAATAAGTTCCCGGACTCCTCCTCATGCATGATCAAGCTAGAAAGGCCCTCCGCACATAGCAAGAATAGGTATGGTGAGAGGGGGTCTCCCTGCCTGAGGCCCCTAGATGGAACAAAATAATCGGTCAACACATTATTAACCCGTACCTGATATGTGACGGACCTCACACACTCCATAATCAGGTCCACCCAGAGTGGCGTGAAGCCCAAACGTAGAAGGATGAGCTGTAAGAAATTCCACTCCACCCTATCATACGCCTTGTGCATGTCAAGCTTCACCGCACATGTACCATATTTGCCCATAGTTTTTTTCTTGATCGCATGATATGATTCAAAGGCAACCAGAAAATTATCAGTAATGAGACGCCCCGGAACAAATGCACTTTGGTTTGGCGAGATTATCTCCGTCAAGATAAATTTCAGACGGTTAGCCAGAAGTTTGGAAATCACCTTGTATACCACATTGCACAAACTAATTGGCCGGAATTGAGTTATAAGTGTTGGATTTTCAACCTTCGGAATTAGGACAATGGTGGTGTTGTTCCATCCTTCTGGGATCTTCCTTGAGTTAACAGCAATGAGCACTTCATCAGTCAAATCCTCACCTATGATATGCCAAAACCTCTTATAAAAAACTGCATGTAAACCATCCGGGCCTGGAGCTTTTAAATCGCCAATGTTAAACATGGCCTTTTTCACCTCCTCACGTGTGTATGCCCTAGTCAACTCTTCATTCATGGCTGCTGTAACTCGTGGTTTCACTTTGTTAATTACATTCAAATTCGGAGCTTGCTGACCTGAAGTAAAAAGAGAGGAAAAATAAGTCGCTGCATACGCTCTAATATCCTCCTGATCATCTATCCAATCATCATTCTCTCGTTGTATACGTTTGATGTAATTTTTCTTCCGACGACCATTAGCAGCCCTGTGAAAAAATTCTGAATTCCGGTCTCCTCGAGTGAGCCAGTCTGCTCTACCCCGTTGGAGCCAATATATTTCCTCCTGTTCCAGAAGCTTCTCAATTTGCATATGTAAATCATGCTGCCTAACCACGGCCTCATCAGACAAAGGGCCAGAAAGAACTTCGTTCAATTCCTTCTGAAGCTCTCGGAGTTTATTGCGGGGCCCCTTGAGGACGTCCTTATCCCAGCGGTGCAACGCCCTGTGAACCTCAGCCGTGCTGTCCGCTAGTGGAACAACACCAATCTGCTTACATTTATCCCAAGCCGTTTGGACTACAGTTTGAATATCTTCCTCTGCTAACCACCGTGCCTCAAATTTGCGTGTTCCGGAAGGACCCCTAGGCTGGATCGCCGGTTGGTAATCAGTATCAATCAAAACTGGACGATGGTCTGACTTATATCAAAGTCCTCATTAAACACGACAAACCCTGGGAACAAGTCTGCCCACAACATATTTCCCACTGCGCGGTCCAAACGCTCGCGTAACTGACCTCGACGCCATGTAAACAAATCACCCGCGCACCCAAGATCGTCTAGGCCGCAATCAGAAAGTGCCTCACTGAACAACTGCATGCTCCTTTGGGTTGGTACAGCACCACCCTCTTTTTCATTTACTTGAAGAATTTCATTGAAATCACCCGCCACTAGCCAGGGCAAGTTCCTCATTCCATGTAGCTCTCTCAGATATTCCCAAGACAAGTGTTTTCTATCCCCGCTTGGTTCACCATAGAAACCCGTGAAGCGCCAACCATTAGCATTTGCTTCATTTATTCGGATGTCGATGTAGTTATGTTGCACCTCATATGATGTTACTCCCAATCCCGAATACCAAAACATCACAAGACCCCCACTTCTTCCATCACTTTCCGCCACAGCAAATTCATCAAAACCAAGCCTTCTTTTCAATTTTTCTGCCTTAGCTTTACACAGATGAGCTTCAGACAGAAAAAGCACATCCGGCCTCACCCGCCCTTGAATCGTGATGGTCCTGAATCGCCGCTAACTCCTCGATCCGTGCATGTTGCGTGGATATGCATTATTTTTTTCTTTTTTAGGGACTAATAATCCACGAGAAAACAACCCTGCTAATTACTACTTGGGCTAGGCCCAGTCGTTTCCTAAGGTGCGAAGAATACGCTGCCACGCTGGAGAAGGAAAGTTTGTGCGCCCCTAGTTTCGCCCCTAATTACAGCGACCAGTACCTGTGTGCGTACCTCGGTACCTGGGCGGGGGCCCCTCGAGAGTGGGGGCCCGGGGCGGCCGCCCCCCCTGCCCCTCCCCAGGGCCGGCCCTGGCTGCTCCTGGCGTGCATCTAGTCGATGCGGATCGGGACTCGGTGCAGATGGTTCGATCGCTCGATGCAGTTTGCCGGCGCAGTGCAGATCGACCAGTGTAGTCGTTCAGCTCGATGATGTGCTCGGCGCAGACACTCGGTGCAGCAGTACGTGAGCGCGGTGTGTGCATCATCCGCATGAGGGAAAACTTGCTTGCTGAGTTGATGAAGCCGGTCGGTGGAGGCAGGAGTACTGGCGGCGCGGGTCGACGTAGATGGGATCGCACTTATATCGCCGGCTGGTGTTGACGCACTCGTATGCGTGGCCGGCTGCTGATGGCGCGTATGTGGTGTTGATGTAGATCGCGCCGGGGAGGTGTCGGCCAGAGGCGGTCGCCGAGCCGAGGAAGATGTGCCTAACGGTGGATCTAGTTGCACCGATTTGTACAATTTCTCACCAGATTTGAGGGTGGTCAGATTTGTTGGCTAAAAGAAAGCAATCCGAGAAACTTCGAAAAATAAATTGATCTAATCTAAGGAATTGATCTATTCTACGGAGTTGATCGACTCTTTGACGATCGAGTACCACGCCCCCGGGGAGAGAAGATTAATCTCCCCGGGGGCGGCGCGCTGCGGAGGTGGTGGAAGAACCTAGGATCGGCGTTGTTGGACAAACCGCTCTGATACCATGTAGAAAATATAGGATGGATGAATATTGTGTTGTTGTATGTTGTATTGATCTAACCCTCGTAGGGGTATATATAGAAGTACAATAGGGAGAGAGACTTGGAGTACAATGCAAGACATTGTTTAAACCTATCTTATCTCTAGTTACACTTATCTCTACACAATTATATTTCTAACAGTTTCTTCACTAGAGAAACAATGCATAGGGTTCAGACTTTTCACTGGAGAAATATTATACATGGTTTAAACTTCAGACAAACTGTCTTGCCACATCCCATTCTTAGCTCTGAATCCAATTCATCATGTTTATTCAAACAGGACTAGGATTTCTGACGGCCAGAATTTAGTCTGTGCAAAGGTTGTCAAACACAAAAGGAAAGATTCTATCCTTTCAGTCATGACACACTATACTGCACGCACACGCAATTTCTTCACTAGAGAAACATTCTTGTACAGGTTTCAGACATCTGGAGACAAGCAAATTTGTTCTGAATTAATGCAACGCCCCTTGTCTGAATTATTGCTCGCAGCCATAATTCATTCTGAACACTGATATTAAGAAATAGGATTATATTCTGAACCACCCAATTCAGATGGGTGTTTGCTCTACTAACTGTACAAAGTAACAGAACACTGCGTTTGCTTCAGAGGAGATGAACAAGCAAGCGTACTAGTTGGTTGCTGGTTGACTCATTACTCGGGGTCGTCGTAGGACCTTACGACACTACTTTATTTTCAGTATTTGGACCTTGCCTGCAATAACCTAACGGGGAGCATACCAAAATCAATTTTTAATTACAAAGGGATGATACTAGTGACAGAAGACTATGATGCATTTCAAGGTGCTTTGGGCTATGGATGGCCAATTGGTCTTACCTATACTGAGAATTTCACGGTACTCACGAAGGGTGAACATAGATTATATACAGGAGAGATCATATATATCGTGAATTTTGATTTATCGTGTAATAGTCTCATTGGAGATATCCCCGAAGAAGTCAGCTATCTTGTCCAATTGACGAACCTGAACTTATCATGGAACACCTTCGCTGGAAAAATTCCAGAGAGTATTGGCTCGTCGGCGCAAGTAGAGTCGCTCGACCTATCACATAATGAGTTGTCTGGTGACATCCCTTCACGCTTGTCGGGTCTCACGTCTTTAAGTCGCTTGAACCTGTCCTATAACAAGCTGAAAGGAGAGGTGCCATCAGGAATCAACTGCAAACACTTGAGGACCCTGAATAAATTTATATTGGCAATCCGGGCCTCTGTGGTCCTACACTCCCGCAGAAATGTTCACAGCCCGAGCCAGTTCCAGCTACTCAAGAACACCATGAAGATTTGAACGACGTGGCATCGTTTTTCATCGCTATGGGTTCTGGGTATGTAATGGGCCTCTGGGTAGTCTTCTGCACATTCTTGTTCAAGAAGAAATGGAGAATTAAGTGGTACTCCATCTGTGACAAGTTCTATGACTGGGTCTATGTGCTGGTGGTCGTTACCTGGGCTTCCTGGACAAGAGAAACAATTGCAGAAGCTGAGAATGACAACTAGCTCTCTGGTTCTTCATTTAGTACTATGTAGAGTGTGTGGCTTTACATGTATCATTGTTATTAAGTACTCTTACTCTTCATAGATATATAAATTTGAGGATTATGTTGTAGAGTAAGGTTTGGATATGTAAGTTGATGCACAATGAATAATGCCAGGGGCAGCACCAAGTCCCCTGTTCCGGGTGTGTGTGTGTGTGTGTGTGTGTCAATGTGTGAAGTTGTTATAAGCCACGAAAGCTGTATAAGGTGAGTAGCCACAGGCAACAGCAAAGCTCGACGCTTTCATTCGCTGCACTATACTGGGCACAAACACAGTTTCTTCCCTAGAGAAACAATGCCAGGGGTTCAGAGTTTTTCAGACAAACTAGTTTTGCCACAAATTGTTCTCAAGCTCTGTACCCAACCCATCATGTCTGTTCAAATATGGCTAGGATTTTTTACAGCCATAATTAAGTATGCGCAAACGGTGTCAAACACAAGTGATTTTACTTCGTCGATTATTTCACTCGATGCACTATACTGGGTACAGCCGCAAGTACTTCAGTTTCAGATGTAGTTACAGACTAACTTGCCTGAATGAGCCACAATTAAGTTTGTGCAAAGAGTCCACAAGTGAGAATACTGCATGATAGGATTTAGTATGTCGACTGAACCATTTGATTTCTTCAAACAATCGAGGTCACTTACACGGTATTTCATTTAATGTAGAGAGTGACAGACTAGATACATAGAACAATGTGTTTGTTACAGAGGAGGCACTGGCAGAAGAGGAACAGGTAAGCGTAGTACTAGTTGGTTGGCTCTTTACTCGGGGTCGTCGTAGGAGAGGCGGAAGGCGGTGGCGCAGTTTCTTCACTAGAGTAACAATGTACTACAGGCTTTACACTCTTCACTAGAGAGACATTGTACAGGTTTCAGACTTGTTGAGACAAGCTAATTTGTTCCAAATTAATGCAAATACTCCTTGTCTGAATTATTGCTCGCAGCCATAATTCATTCTGACGATTTTATTCTCAACACTGGTATTACAGGATAGGATTTTTATTCTGAACCCTGATTTATACACACAATTCAGGTGGGTGTTTGCTCTACTGACTGTACAAAGTAACAGAACACTGGGTTCGCTTCAGAGGAGAGGAACAAAGCAAGCGTACTCGACTGTTGGTTGGCTCTTTCTTTACTCGGGGTCGTCGTAGGAGAGGTGGAATCCGGTGGCGCAGCCGGCGGCGTCGGGGTCCTCGGCGCCGCAGCAGTCGTAGAACTTGGCGGCGTACGGAGGATCGCCGTCTTTGAGCTCGTAGTACCTACAGCAGCGTCGCCATGCTCAGATCTAGCGGATTGATGATGGAAGAGTGGGGATGAGTGGCTACCTCTTCTGGTCGTCGTGGCGGCGGCAGACGAAGAAGGAGGGGTGGAACCTGCAGGACCGCGGCGTGTTGTCCGACGGGGAGTACTTCGCCTTGCACCGCCGGCACACCCTCGCCGCCGCTGTCGCCGTCGCCGCCGTCGCCGTGTCTTTCTCCATCGGACACTTCTCCCGATTCTTCTTTGGGAAATACTTTCTTTTTTTTGCCGAGGGGTGTCTCAAATCGAGATTTCCGGGCAGGCCTGGCCGATCTTTGCGTGGGCCATCCTATGGTATGGGCCACCATATGAGCCCACGGCATGATGGGCCCGCGGATCAGATCATCCAACGAGATCACTCTCATTGCTGAAAATATTGGTCTCAGTTTCTCAAAAAAAAATGAAAATATTGTCTCAAAAAAAAAAACTCATTGCTCAAGGTCATTCTTACATACTACTCCCTCCGCCCCAAAATAAGTGACTCGCCTTTGTACTAACTTTGTACTGAAGCTAGTACTCCCTCCATCCCAAAATTTTTATCTTAAATTCGTCTAGATACGGATGTATCTAATACTAAAACATGACTTGATACATCCGTATTTAGACAAATCTAAGACAAGAATTTTGGGACGGAGGGAGTACAAAATTATTAAGGTTCACTAAAAAAACTTATTAAGGTCATTGATGTCAAAAATAAAATTCACTATCTCTCCTTACATTATTTTTCCTTCGCATGATGCCTCTAGAATTCAAAAATGGTGCCTGGAGTATTTGGTTCCCTTTCCCTTTCCTAGATCAACATCCATCCATCCATCAAAAATGGTGGTGTTTCACTCCTCCTTCATCCGCCCCTTGTACTAGCTCCTTTGACTTCCATCCATCCATCCAACCATATTGCGCTGATGCACTCTGTCTAACTGTCCAAGGAACGAAAAGGTATGACCATTATGTGAGTGCTTGGATTGCCTTTTGTCTAGGCCACTACTGGCATTATTGAGCTGATTAATCCCACGAGGAGCGGTACGGATCCAGTAATCATCAAAGGCACCGGGATGAATCGAATCGTTGACGATGAATTAACTTAATTCATCAAGCTATATTGTGCCTTGCTACCCAACCGAGATTAACTATAGCTCATTAATTACAATTGATGGCGCATATGGTTAACAACCCATCACGCACACACAACTAAAGAATTTTCTCCGGCAAGACTTCTTGATGTTTCAAGCTTCTAGGGAAGGCTCCCCGCGAGCATAATTTCATGGTGTTACAATAGTTTTGCAACGTCACGTAGAAAGTGAGAAGAGATCATCACGCCCCAAAAAAGGATGCACCTTTTGATCACAACTTTTCGGCCTATGCGACCACTTTGTCAAGCTATTGAAAACCAAACCACAATGGCAGTGTCTAGCTAGATCATGCGCCCTCGACACTAGCGTTCGTATGAATGTGAAAAACAGATGCTGGCAGCCTTCGTATGCATGGTTGGATCAAGGTGTTATCTTACTTTTATTACCACCATAGACGACGACATCGCTAATGGTCCACCAATTAGTGACTGGATTTCACAAATACAAATGGGAGCTAGCTGGAGATCGCCTTTCATCACCTAAGATCAGGCGCCCACGATCAATAACTTTAACAGCTGTATAGTTTAGATCTATGTTACATACCCCTTATAAGCAAATATACATACGTCTAGATTTGATTGAGACCAGTTCAGGTATATACATAATTTGCAAAAAAAAAAAGATAGACTGAAAAAAACTTGTTTAACATGCATGATTGATCAAGGATTATGTATGTATGTCCTTCAGATAAATTAGATCAGCAATAGGGAAATAGGGAGAGGAGTGACATCAAACTTTAAGACGCCGATTTGATGGGGAGATTGATGTCGGAAGAGATGCACCAGGATCCCATGGGATGGGTGTATGTTTTCACTCGCACAATTTTAAATCAAAATGTTTGTTTATTAAGATAAATCTAAATGTTGTTGGATATTCTAGCTCTTGCATATGAAGGGTCGTTATTATTCGGTTCCCATTCTCTTGGATGAGAGAATACACTAAGAGATCTTGACGGGATGGATTCATGTTAGATTGCTCTCCCTCTCTACCATCTAGTAGCCACATATTTAGCTGACTTTGATCCATGCACCCACCAACGTTGCTCTACTCCTTGATCGTCTCTGTCTATCTAAAGGAAAACGGAAGTGTCTGGATTGCGTAGGCCACTACGTACTAGCCAGGTTGTTGCATTATTGAGCTGATTAATCCCACTAGCTAGCTCCTCTATGGTAATCATCTCAGACACCAGCAGGAATGGAATCTTTGACAATGAATTGGATTAACTAAGCAATGGTGCCTTGCTATCCGACCGGGTTTAGCCCATTAATTACTATCACACATATGATTAACAACACATCACGCGTCCCGCGAGCTCAAAACTAAAGTAGTTCCTCCGACAAAGCACGATGGTGTTATTGTTATTGCCACAGACGACGACATTGCTAACCATCAACCAATTGGTGACTGGATTTGCCAATACAAATGGGAGCTAGCTGGCCGGAGATCAAGCTTCCATCATCCAAGATCAGACGCCCACGATTAACAATCTTTACAGTCAACCGTCTAGAATCGACGGAGACCCGGTCCATATGCATAACTAACAAGAGGGGACACTAAGGACCGATCCGATTCCCATGGGCCTATGTCCTCTCTTTCACCATTTTAAATCCAACTGTTTGCTTCTTTGTCTTTAATCTAAATGTTGTTAGATATGCTAGCTCTTATATATGAGTGGTCGTTTTTATTCGGATCCCTTTTCCTAGATGGACATAATGAATATACTAAGAGGTTCTTGATGGGACGGATCCATGCATGTTGGATTGCCTCTCCATTCATCTGTACGTAACAATGGCTTCTAGCTAGCCACACATATAGCTGACTTTGATGAGCCATTTGTCCATGTTGCTCTTCCCCTTGATCGTCTCCATCTCTCTAAAGAAAATGAAAAGGCAATCATGTATGCAAGAGAGTGCATCGCATAGGCCACTACTAGGCAGGTTGTTGCATTATTGAGTTGATTAATCCCACTATCTAGCTCCTCTACCAGGGGTAGTACGGATCGAGTAGTAATCGTCGAATGAGACCAGCAGGAATGGAATATTTAACGAGGAATTCATCGATATAATCTATGGTGCCTTGCTATCTGACCGGGTTTAGTTCATTAATTACTGTGGCACATATGATTAACAATACATCACGCTTCCGGCGAGAGCACAACTAAAACAATTCGTCCGACAAAGCACGATGTTTTGATTGTTATTACTACTATAGATGACGACATCGCTAACCGCCCACCGATTAGTGACTGGGTTTCTCAAATACAAATGGGACCTAGCTGGAGATCATGCTTCCAGCACCCAAAATCAGGCGCCCACCATTAACAATCTTTACAGCCAGACGTCTAGAACCGACGAAGAGTCGGTCTGTATGCATAAATTACAAGAAAACACAAATGATTTACTCATGTTCTTTTCATAGATTTCTCGACTACGTGTCATGCATTTCGCAATCATCAAAATGAAAACAATCCCTCCGACAAGAGCTCGTGGTTTTTTACTATTACGGCATCCACCAATTAGTGACTGAGTTTTCCAACACTAATGGAAGATTATATCTTTGCTTCCATCATCTAAGATCGAGCCCCCGCGATTAACAATTTTACAACCATAGGTTCGTGTTTCATGCCTCCCTAAGCACACATACTTACGTCTGTAATTGACGAAGACCGGCTTGTATATGCACATAATTTGCAGAAAGTGTGGGAAAGCTTGTTTAGCATGCATGATTAAGGCTATAATTTATGTTGTCCTAGTATAGATTGCACTCCCTCCGTTCCTAAATATAAGTCTTTTTAGAGAATCCACTATGAACTACATACGGAGCAAATTGAGTGAATCTATACTCTAAAATATGTTTATACATCCGTATATAGTTTGTAGTGGAATCTCTAAAAAGACTTACATTTAGAAATGGAGGGAGTAGTATAGAAGACAGCAAGAGGGAAACCGCGTAGGTTGACCCGATTCCCCCACGGCATCAGCAGATCGAGAACTGAAAAGAGAGAGAGAGGAGTGACATCATGGCTTACATCGATTGGATAGTGAGTTCCGGGACGGTACACTGGGATCCCATTGGAAGTGTGCCACGTGTCCCGTCTTTTGTATATTATTAGTACTAGTCTTTCTAGTCATGAGCCAAATAATTGAGCTGCAGTAGAATGTCCCCTCTACAGCTGCAGCTCAGCTTAGCTCCAACCTTTCTTTATTTCTCTCTTTTCATTCTTTCTCACCAACTGTTTGGCCTGTCGGAGCAGATACTCACTATCTTACTTGGCCAAGATTTTTCTTGTGTGAAAAAATTGGGACCCACATCACCCTGCATGGTAGTAAGTACCACATCAAGACAGGACAGTCGAGGCTGTCGAGACCTTTCTTGTCCGGTTAAAATTCGTCCATCCAATCGCCGGAAAGTAGCGTGGAAAATATTTGCACCTGATGGATACAGCACTCTGCGTAATTAAGCATTATTATCTGGTTCTTCTAAGAACATGCCCCTAGTTAAGTGCAAGCTCAGCAACCCTATGCTCCTGCAAATTCTCAACTCTGCTCCTTGCTTCTCGACTAAAGTGAAGTGCATTCTAGCTAGGTCCTCGAACTATTTCGAAGGTGTCATGTAGGTCGTCAAACTAAGAAAAATGGTATCCAGGTCCTAAAAAAATCCTTGAAGTGTAATAAGTGTGTATATATGAGACACCTCTGAAATAGTTCAAGGACCTATGTGACACCTTTAAAATAGTTTGAGGATCAGGATGACACACATGTTGCACTTTGAGGACCTGGATGACGATTTTCATAGTTCAGGGACCTATGTGACACCTCTAAAATAGTTCGAGGACCTATGATGCACTTCACTCTCTCGACTAACATCTCCACCGTCGTAGTTTTGTTTTTAAACTTTAAATCTATTCATCAAACATCATGGCAGTACAATGAACATGAGAAGTAACAAAAATTACATCCATGTCCGTAGACCACCTAACGACGACTACAAGCAGTGGAGCGAGCAGAAGGCGCACCACCGACATCGCCCCTTTCCCACTGGAGCCAGACATACCTTGTTATAGTACATAGTCGGAAGGTCGTTGTGCTAAGACTCCAAAGGACCAGCGCACCAGAACAACAACCACCGCCAATGAATAGAATCGTAGATCAAAAGGACCCGGCCTGTAAACACATGAACACATACAAACGAAGAACGGATCCACATAGATCCACTTAAAACAAATACCGACCGAATCCCGTGAGTTCCGTCAGAGACACACCTCCACACGTCCTTCGACGACGCAAGACGCACCATCGAGACATGGGGCAGGGAGAACCTTATTCTATCTTTAGAGAGTTGTTGTCGACTCGCCTTCCTGAGCAGGACACAAACCATAAACAGACTAAAAAACACCTAAAATGAAGATGCAGTCCTCCCACCGGCAAGGGCCAGGATCCACCACGCCTACGACGTAGATCGGTGGCGCCGGCGGCGGGAGGTAGAGAAACCCTAAACGCCTAGGAGCCTTCCATTATTTCCCGGGAAGAAAGGAAACACTAGCCCAACTTGTTGACACATATCGTCGTAGTTTGACATTCAGCAAAATGTTCGGCTGCGAACTTCTAACTTGTCAACATCCCACGTTGCTTGGTTTTGCCAAATGGATGAAGAAGGAGAGAGATAGATGACAAGCGGAGTAGTGTAGG